>NC_080486.1:3865000-4022500 GCF_030265055.1 Doryrhamphus excisus
ATTGCTATTATTATATCATTTTTTATATAAAAATAATTTGTAAATATTTTTCAATTAATTTATAATATCGAGCTCAATATATCATACATAATATAATATAATATAATATAATATTATTCATTCATTTTCTACCGCTTATCCTCACAAGGGTATATTATATTATACTACAATTATATTATATTATAATTACATTACATTATATGATATAAAATAATGATTGGTTGAAGCCAAACGTGGGTCTCGAGTTACCCCCCTGCCAACATAACGTGGCGTCATCACACCCTGGGATGCCGTGATGGTCACCTTGCTTGCCCGAACTCGCCACTTGTGTTATTTTTACCCCCGTTGATTGGAAATGAAAGAAACGGAGAAGAAGGCGTTGAAGAGAAATCCCACCGCGGCTTCTCATTCATTCCCACGCCGACGTCTGTCTTTTTAATGCTTTTTTTTTTTTTTTTTCGTTGTCACCTTATCAGAGCTTGTTCTACACACTCTGAGGGACTCCTGTCCTTTTTTTTTCCTGTCCTCCGTATTTTACGTTTTTTTTTTTTCAAGACAAAAGACAGACAAGGATAACCCTTTACTGGAGAATTAATTATCTGCCCCTTTAATTCCGAGCCACGCTGATTAGCTGTGTATGTAAAATGGGAGTCCATATTAACATAATATTTAGCTATCTCCGCTAAGCTCGGGTCCCTTGACCTTTTCCATCCTGGTCTTTCTCTCTTTCTCTCTTTCTCTGTCATCCTTTCCTCTCAGGAGGTACACGACAGTCCCAGCCTATGAATGTGATTTGAAGGGCTAAATTAGATTTGGCTTCTCTCGCTCTTTTCTCAACTGCCGCTAACCCCCCCCCCCACCATCCACCCCCCCCCCCCCCCCCCCCCCCCCCCCCCGCGCTATGAATGTGCACGGCGACAATTATGTGTGCTTTGACTGCTCCGATGGCCGGGCCTGATATCCTGTGTTAATATAAACGTTTAGCCCGGTTATTATGAGCCATGAGAGTCGTAAAGGACAGTCAACCTGCACGCTAATTGTCTCCCCCGTAGACGCCCTCCCTCTCTCTCTCTCTCTCACTTTCATTGTCGGTTTTTCTTTCTTTTTTATTACGTCGCACTGCTGCACATATTTTGTCATTACCTTGTCTCTATTTCAATTCTGTAGGATTTGTCGCGTTGAAACGAGAGCAAAATATGTTTTTTTTTAAATGCTTAATTGCTATATAAACTAAATTAACATGTGCTGCAATTCAAGTTAAGTAGTGATTTTGGCGACACCTAGTGGTCGTAATCATACATTGCGGTGTGCTCGTGATGCTGTTAGGCACACAAATTGAATGATACACAGCAAATCCGACACTTTTTTTGTACAAGAAAATATACTTTTTGACCGTGTCTGTAAGTAATGTGCAATTATAACGATAATAATAATAATATTTTAATAATAAAATACATATGTATGATTTTTCATTAATTTAATTATTTTCATTCATTAACATGTGCTGCAATTCAAGTTGTTAAGTAGTGGTTGGGTGTTTTGGTGACATCTAGTGGCCGTAATCATTCATTGCGGTGTGCTCGTGATGCTGTTAGGTACACAAATTGAATGAATTTTATGTACAAAAAAATATACTTTTTGACCGTGTCTGTAAGTAATGTGCAACTGTAACGATATGACGTACTAAAAAAAATACACATGTATGATTTTCGGTTTATTTTCGTTCATTTAATCATTTTCATTCATTAACATGTGCTGCTATAGTGGTTGGGTGTTTTGGCGACACCTAGTGGCCGTAATCATTCATTGCGGTGTGCTTGTGATGCTGTTAGGCACACAAATTGAATGATACACAGGAAATCTGACACTTTTTTTGTACAAAAAAATATACCTTTTGACCGTGTCTGTAAGTAATGTGCAACTATAACGATATGACGAAGTAAAAAAATACACATGTATAATTTTCGGTCTGTTTTCATTCATTAACATGTGCTGCAATTTAAGTTGTTAAGTAGTAGTTGGGTGTTTTGGCGACACCTAGTGGCCGTAATTATTAATTGCGGTGTGCTTGTGACGCTGTTAGGCACACAAATTGAATGATACACAGCTTTTTTGTACAAAAAATATATACTTTTTGACCGTGTCTGTAAGTAATGTGCTACTGTAACGATATGACGAACTAAAAAAATAATTACAAAAATAATTGTCGGTCTACTTTCATTCATTTATGAATACAAAAGTAAAGTTTTGGTGTTAAAATACAACATACTGGGATGCATTCAGGCATCATATAGAATTCAATGTAATAGTTTCATAGCATAAAAAACCTAAATAGCTCAGTAGTTTTGAATGTTATTAGAGCCTTTGTAGACATGAAATAACACCCCTATAGTCACTTTTACACTCCCATTATTCAAAGTTTACACCCTTAGCCCTATGTTAACTAACAAGCTAACCAGTTAGCGACTTAAGAAGCCAAAAACCTACCACTTCCACACCGGAATTGGAGGAGAACCTGACTTTATGCCGTGTTAAGGTAATATAACGTAAGGTAAAGTTGTAAAGTAATATTTTAATACTACATATAATATAATATTTTGATCAATATAGACAACAGTCATTTACTAATTACTTTTTGAAACACTGATATAGCAAGGGACGACTGATTTCTAATAGAAATCTACCAAAACATAATTAATTTTGCTTAAAAACATATTAACCCAATAAGGTGTATTTTATTTTTATTTTATTATATTTTATTAGCTTAATTGATGCTTTTCCAAGTGATTTGTTTACGTGTTTATAGTGAGTCAGCACCAGGAAGTCGTGTTTAGTATTTGGTTCTCCCATCAACTTCGTTCAGAATAAACACGTCACATGGGAATCTGAAATGTAATTTAA
This sequence comes from Doryrhamphus excisus, assembly GCF_030265055.1. Taxonomy (NCBI): domain Eukaryota; kingdom Metazoa; phylum Chordata; class Actinopteri; order Syngnathiformes; family Syngnathidae; genus Doryrhamphus; species Doryrhamphus excisus. Next base: position 3,867,902 of record NC_080486.1, read on the forward strand.
GAACTATTATTTTATTTTTTAATTTAATTTTATTTTATTTTTTAATTTTATTTTTAATTTAATTTTATTTTATTTTTTAATTTTATTTTATTTTTTAATTTTATTTTATTTTTTATTTATTTTAATTTAATTTAATTTAATGACAATATAACGTGGCTATAGTCACTTTTACACTCCCATTATTCACTGTTTACACCCTTTAACCCTTTGTTAGCTAACAAGCTAACCAGTTAGCGACTTGAGAAGCCAAAAACCTACCACTTCCACACCGAATTGGAGGAGAACCTGATTTTATGCCTTGTTAAGGTAATGTCATGTAAGGTAAAGTTGTAAGGTATTTTTTTAATACTACATAATTTTAATTTAATTTAATAATACTTATTTTGACAATTTGCGTATATCGGAATCTGTCCGTCTTGGCTTGCATTAGCTTGCAATGAGCCCCCTTGCTGCTGTCTCCCGCGGAAGTTTTAATTCCCATCGATCCACGGAGACGGCATGCTGAGCACGGAGAGTCGGCATTTATATGCAAGCGCGTGTTTACGTGGCCATTTGCGCCTCCCTTATAAACCTTTCACGGTTCGAGTTCGGTCGGGGGGTGGAGGTGGGGGGTTGAGGGGGGGGTCTAAAAGTGCTGCAAAGGTCAGCTCATAATCACTCTCTTTAGCATGCCTCACATTTTAATTGTCACGCACACACACATACACCATAGCTCCACAAACACACCCCTGTCATTATGGATCCGGGGCTATGAATTGATGAGGTCCCATCTACGACCTAATCACTCCGCACGACCTCAGGGAGGCACCGCCATCCATTTCCTACCTCGACTCAGCGGGGGGGGGGGGACTCACATCGAGGTGCTTGATGAGCGGAAAATCAGCGTACTACCTGTTCTAATCCATCTATAAAAAAAAAAAAAAATTCCACGGGAATATTGAAAGTGGCATAGGATGGCAGCGGGAGACAGGCGTCAAAATGGGAGCGACTGGTGGAAGTGAAGCGTTAATTGTAGCGCGGCGGCGGCGGCAAATTTAGATCAAAAATGGCACCACGCTTTGCTGCTTATTGGCAAGTCATCACAAGTAATGGCCGCTTCAAGGATATCATGTGTGAGGAGAGACTTTGATCACCGTTTAATCCCGTAAAGTAGACGCGTACAAATAAATATTAGCTAAATATGTGACAATAAGCAGATTAAAAGACGGGTTAGGCTAAGTTGAGGGAATCTTTTATCTTACAACGCTTTCAATATAAGCGATGTAAAAGACAACAATCAATATTTTGTGGGAAAATGTCTCAAAACTTTTGTTTATTTTGGTTTTATTGTGTTTTATTATACAGTGGAACCACATAATTTATTCATCTTTTCCAAAAGGTCAGACAAAAACCAAAACTGAATCATTTTTTCCCCATAATTAATGCGTCATGTCAAAAATACGTAGTGCGCTTGAACGCCTCATAGTGCACTGCGAACACATTAGGAGGGAGATGAAAGACCCAGACGAAATTTACCACCTACACACACTCAAAAAGAACCACTATCCGTTTTTTTAAATATAGATTTTTAAATATTAAAAAATAATAATGCATATTTAAAATTATAATAGAAAAAATAAATAAATGTAAAAATATTCGTAAATAATATTTTATTAAAAAATATTTTATTAATAAATAATATAATATATTAATTAATATAATCATATTTTTAAACATGACCGTAAAAGACATAGCCATTTTAAAAATATAGATTTTTAAATATTATAAAATAAAAATGTATATTTTATAATATAATAGAAATCATTAATAAATATTAAGAATATTCATAAATATTATTTTATTAATTAATATTAATACAAATGCCATTTTTACAGCTTATAAGTGCACTAACATGAAAAAACATGAACTTAAAAAACGTATCCGTTTTTAAAATATAGTTTTTTAAATATTGAAAAATAATAATGTATATTTGAAAATATAATAGAAATCATTAATAAATACATAGAATGTTAATAAATATTATTTTATTAATAAATATTAATACAAATGCAATTTGTACAGCTTAAAAGCGCACTAAACATGAAAAAACGAACTTAAAAGACATATCTATTTTTAAATTTTAATTTAATTAGGTTTTTAAATATTAAAAAATAATAATGTATATTTTAAAATATAATAGAATTCATTAAAAAATATAAGATTATGAATATATAATATTTTATTAATTAATATTCATACAATCAAATTTTGTACGGCTTAAAAGTGCATGAAACATGAAAAACGTGAACTTAAAAGACTAATACATTTTTTACATTTATTTAATTAGATTTGTAAATAGAAAAAATAATATATATTTTAAAATATAATAGAAACAATTAAAAAATATACAATTATTAATATATAATATTTTATTAATAAATATTCATACAATAAAATGTTGTACGGCTTAAAAGCACACTAAATATGAAAAATATGAACATAAAAGACATAAAAGTATGTCTTGAGAGGGGAGTATGTAATTCACGTAATTAAACTAAATCAAGCGAAAAGATCGGATGCTAAGCAGTTTAGCATGCTAGCATGGACAGAGCCTAAAACGCAGACCAGGGATATAACGTTGCAAGACAAAGGTTGTAAAATTCTTTCAAATGAACAAAAATGACCCCCCCCCCCCCCCCCCCATGTTCTCCCATTTTGCTATAATTGCCCCGTTAAACAATAGGAACCTCCGGAATACGAGTCCATTGGCGGCCATTTAAAACCCTGTTGACATCCGACTCTGCGTGGCGGGAAATGGACCCCCCAAGTTAAAGGGACAGACACACATTAGACATATTTATGAAGACCCAGATGGAGCTGTTTAAACATCCACATATAATGGCCATTGATGGACCATTTCCTGAAGGAACGACACACACACAAACACACACACACAACACACACAATGGCAAAAAAAACACACAACTCTGCTTTTGTCTCAGTCTTTTGCAAAAAATTGAAAAAAGTGTGAAAATGAGTGAAGCTCAGTATGAGGTGTGTTATTCAGCCTCGCCACAGGGGGGGCCAGGACAACGAGGAGAAAAGGAGTCCACCCATTGTCCCCACACACACACACACACACACACATTCATGCATGATTGAGAACTAGCAGCCTGTGCCGCCGTGGCCAGGTCCCAATATGTTACAACATTCACCCAAGGAAAGCGAAAATGAGTGTAAATTTAGGTTATTTTCTCCCGCTCTCGCTCACAGTCACCTTCGTTCGGCCATGATGGGGATTCATTCTGCACCTCGGCTGCAGAAACACTCATCTGGAATTACTTTTTTTTTTTTTTTGCTCAACTTGCGTAAATTTCTCATTCAAAGTTAGCGGTCATTCTTTAACTGTCCTGGAAACTTTTTTTTTGGGAGGGGGGGTTGCAAAAATCGAACACCTAGTGGATAAAGTAGGATTCTAAAAGGAATATTATATTAGTTATATATGGCTTTTAACATTAATAGAGCCCTTTAGACATGAAATAGCACCCCTATAGTCATGTTTACAATTGTTGTTGCTTGCAAAATGCATATTTAACGATAAATTATGGCTCGGAATCGTAGAGGGAACCCACAAGGGAACACCCTTACCATCCCGGGAAATTGGTTCCAGACCCGACTGTGATAAGTGAATTTCCATAAAGTAGGATTCCTTATTTATAAGAGTTATATATGGCTTTTAACATTATTAGAGCCCTCTAGACATGAAATAGCACCCCTATAGTCACGTTTACAATTGTTGTTGCTCGCAAAATGCATGTTTATCGATAAATTATGACAAAATGGTTGAGGGAACCCACGAGGGAACACCCTTACCATCCCGGGTAATTGGTTCCAGACCCAATCGTGATAAGTGAATTTCCATAAAGTAGGATTCCTTATTTATAAGAGTTATATATGGCTTTTAACATTATTAGAGCCCTCTAGACATGAAATAGCACCCCTATAGTCACATTTACACTTGTTGTTGCTTGCAAAATGCATGTCTAACGATAAAATTATGTCTCAAAATGGTTGAGGGAACCCACGAGGGAACACCCTTACCATCGCCGGTAATTGGTTCCAGACCCGACTGTGATAAGCAAATTTCCATAAAGTAGGATTCCTTATTTATAAGAGTTATATATGGCTTTTAACATTATTAGAGCCCTCTAGACATGAAATAGCACCCCTATAGTCACATTGTACGTTTACACTCGTATCAGCCAATATAGTAGACATATTAAGCTAGCTCCTAATTGTATTGTTGTTGCTTGCAAAATGCATGTTTAACGATAAATTATGACTCAGAATGGCAGAGGGAACCCATGAGGGAACATCCTTACCATCATGGGTAATTGGTTCCAAACCCGACTGTGATAAGCAAATTTCCATAAAGTAGAATTCCTTATTTCAAAAAGGAATATTTTCAGAGTTATATATGGGTTTTAACATTATTAGAGCCCTCTAGACATGACATAGCACCCCTATAGTCACGTTTACATTCGTATTAGCCAATATAGTAGACATATTAAGCTAGCTCCTAAGTGTATTGTTGTTGCTTGCAAAATGCATGTTTAACGATAAATTATCGATTATATCCATTTTTTTTTTAGTTGGGAACTGATATTTTCCTGAAACTTACCTATGTTCTACTGGTGGTTTTTTTTTTTGTTTTTTTTTTCAAGTATGCAGGAGACAAACAGTTCATGTGTGAGGATAGACTGCAAACCTCCGAGGTTGAAAAGCTGTTTTTTCTCAATTATTATTTTTTTTTAGTTGGGAACTGATATTTTCCTGAAACTTACCTATGTTCTACTGGTGCTTTTTTTTTTTTTTTTTAAAGTATGCAGGAGACAAACAGTTCACATGTGACGATGGACTGCAAACCTCCGAGGTCGAAAAGCTGTTTTTTTCTCCATTTCTTTTAGTTGGGAACTGATATTTTCCTGAAACCTACCTATGTTCTACTGGTGCTTTTTTTTAAGTATGCAGGAGACAAACAGTTCACATGTGACGATGGACTGCAACCCTCCGAGGTCGAAAAGCTGTTTTTTTTCTCTTTTTTTTTTAGTTGGGAACTGATATTTTCCTGAAACTTACCTATGTTATACTGGTGCTTTTTTTTTTTATTTTTTTTTTTAAGTATGCCGGAGACAAACAGTTCACGTGTGAGGATGGACTGCAAACCTCAGAGGTCGCTAGCTTCGCCGTGTTAGCATCAGAAATGTTGTTTTCTTTGCCTCACACAAACTTTTGAGTGTTCGTTAACATTTCCCAAATTGAATTCACTTCTTTAAAGCGTCAGACCACCACTCGCAAGTAAAAAAAAAAAAAAAAAGCGAAGACACAGCCACGCGTTTTTACGCCTTCATCAGCGCGCGTGCTATATATTCTTTTCCGTCACTCGTGTCACAATTTGCAGAGCTTCCTGTGACACGTTTAACAATATTGCCTTTGAAAGACATCAAGCAAAAATGATCAAAAAATGCCTGGAGACAAAATGGTGAGCCTCTGGTTTGGAGTTTTGATTTGCAAGACTGGGAAGGTGCGACATGAAGAACAAAATGACGGCGGGTTGGAGCGTCGCTCTCTGTGTCATTATCAAAACCTTATCAACTTTTATTTTTTTTTTATTTTTTTTTGCTTTCAAAGCAAACAGATACGTTACATGTGCCCACTTTTGTACTCCTGGTATAGCTAGCTAGCTTGTGTTGTTTTTTTTTAATATGATGTATGCTTGTAGACGGTTTCAATTAGGGCCCTCGCTTGACTAATAAATAAAATATCGAGGATGGCACTTTAATAATACGCAATCTATGTGTCACTTGGCAAATTATTCATTCTGTAAACCAAAGATCTTGATTGTAGCCTCTGGAGAAATAAGTAATCAATATAATGAAAACCAGGCTGCACGGTGGACTAGTGTTTAGCACACAGACCTCACAGCTTGGAGATCTGGGTTCAATTCCACCCTCGGTTATCTCTGTGTGGAGTTTGCATGTCCTCCCCGTGCATGCGTGGGTTTTCTCCGGGTAGCATAATTAGCATTATTATTAGCATTATTATTATTAGCATTATTACGCGGCTGCACGGTTGTCGAGCGAGAATCGAACCATCAACCTTCCAATTTCTGGACGACATGCTCAACCCCCTAAGAGTTGCAAACTAATGAGAAAAGTCATAATTTTACAAGATTAGTATGATAATAGGAAAAATAGGAATAATAATAATAATAACAATCATGGTTGTTTGTCTATATGTGCCCTGTGATTGGCTGGCCACCAGTCCAGGGTGTACCCCGCCTCTCGCCCGAAGACAGCTGGGATAGGCTCCAGCACCCCCGTGACCCTCGTGAGGATAAGCAGTAGAAAATTAATAAATGAATAATAATAATAATAATAATAATAATAATAATTTGGGGGAATTTAAGTTGGTGAAACAGTTCTAAAAAAATAAAAATAATATGACATCAAGAAAAAAAGCTGATATATTGATACAATAAAAAACAAAAGAACAGCAGCAAAATAATAATAATAATCATAATAATAATGAAAAATAATAAAAAAATAATAACAATAACAATAATAATAATAATGGTTGTTTGTCTATATGTGCCCTGTGATTGGCTGGCGACCAGTCCAGGGTGTACCCCGCCTCTCGCCCGAAGACAGCTGGGATAGGCTCCAGCACCCCCGTGAGGATAAGCGGTACAAAATGAATAAATGAATGAATAATAATAATAATGATAATAATAATAATTTGGGGGAATTTAAGTTGGTGAAACAGTTCTAAAAAAATTAAAATAATATGACATCAAGAAAAAAAATATTGATAAAAAACAAAAGAACAGCAGCAAAATAATAATAATAATAGTAATAATAATTCCTACTTTTTCCACCACATACTGAATGAAAGGATGAAATGTTTACAATCCCCACGATGGCCACACATCATCTACCCCGTCAGAAGATTTCATGAAGGTAAATGGTCCACAGGAAGGAAACAGAAATTGGTCCGTCACGAAAATATTACAACCCCGACTTCTCATTATTTCCCATCATGAGCGTCACTGAAAATGACGCGACGCCATTGGCTGGTCCAAATGTGTCCATAATGTGCTTCGCTTTAATGTCTTCATTACGGGCTGATTTGTGAGCGATGGAAATGAGGAGAGGAAATCATGTTCATACCAACGTGAGAAAAGAAAAAATGTCAGGAGTAAAGTGTGTGACCGCGTTGGCTCGACGGCGTACAGGAGTTGAATGCCGCCGCTTATTTACAAGGGCACCGCAGCAATAGATGCGCAATGTGACCTTTCACCTTCAACTCTCCAGCCATGTTTAATGATCCCATCCTCACGCACCTCGGAATATGTTACCGTGGAAACACAAAGACCCCCCCCCACCCCACACACACAACCCCCACAACACTCATAATGCGGGAGAGCTCTCCATCCGTGTCTAATTCAGCCTCGAGCCGAAGCTAGCGACCTCGGAGGTTTGCAGTCTGTCTTCACACGTGAACTGTTTGTCTCCGGAATACTTAAAAAAAAAAAAAAAAAAAACACCAATAGAACATAGGTAAGTTTCAGGAAAATATCAGTTCCCAACTAAAAAAAAAAAGGGGAGAAAAAACAGCTTTTTTTTTTTACAAATCTAACCATGAACTATTTACAGTTTTGTGTGTTAAAATGTATAAATAAAAAATAAAAATAAATTAAATAAATAAATAACAATTAATATAATATTATAATATTACAATGTATATTATAGTAATAATATTATTAATATTATTATTGTTTTGTTGTTGTTAATATTATTATTTAGCATTATTATTAGCATTATTATTAGCATTATTATTAGCATTATTATTTGCATTATTTGCATAATTAGCATTAGCACAATTAGCATTAGCACAATTAGCATTACCATAATTATCATTATTATTATCGTTATTGGCATTATTATTAGCATTATTATTAGCGTAATTAGCATTAGCACAATTAGCATTATTATTTGCATTATTATTTGCATTATTATTTGCATTATTATTAGCATAATTAGCATTAGCACAATTAGCATTACCATAATTATCATTATTATTATCGTTATTGGCATTATTATTAGCATTATTATTAGCGTAATTAGCATTAGCACAATTAGCATTAGCATTATTAGCATTATTAGCATTATTATTAGCATTATTACTAGCATTATTATTGCTAGCATTATTATTATTAGCATTATTATTATTAGCATTATTACGCGGCTGCATGGTTGTCGAGTGATTAGCGTGCAGGCCGCACAGCTAGGAAACCCGAGTTCAATTCCACCCTTGGTCATCTCTGTGTGGAGTTTGCATGTTCTCCTCGTGCCCGTGAAGCCCCCCCCGCCTCTTGTGGAAAGAAAATGTAAGCAAGATGTATAAATACGTCTTTGGTTGGGAATGAGTTAAGCTAGCTACAGCATTAGCATTATTATTCTTATTATTATTAGCATTATTATTGTTATTATTGTTGTTATTATTGTTATTATTGTTGTTATTATTGTTATTATTTTTAGCATTTATTATTATTAGCATCATTACGCGGCTGCACGGTGGTTAGCGTGCAGGCCGCACCCCACGACTCTAAAAAATTAATGAATTAATTAGCATTGTTACGCCAATCCAACTGTCACTAGTGTATCGACACCTTGCCACGCCCACAACAGCTAGCATAGCTTCCCAATTCCTCAGGTCACAAAAGGTAACATTACATGTTTTAATAGTAGTCTTCTACTATCTTTGTGTCCCATTAAGTGCAGTAATGAGCTGTCTCTTTTTATCTCTTTTTATATCTTTATAAGGGTAACATGACAAAAAAAAAAGGGCAGTTTTGGTGATGGTAATCATAATGCTAATTTCCTTCATATTTGCATATTACAGCCATTCCGCATTAAGATAGAAGCCATTAACGTCACGGCAAACTAAATGTTAGTGAGATAGAGTTAACAGTGTATGGATTGTGCTTGTCCAGCGATTGGCGGGGAGGAAGCAATGGTCCCTTTTAATCAATGTGAGTAATATTTGCGTCCGTTAGCCGGGGACCAGCCACATTATCATGTCAAGTTACAAATTAAAATGCCCGAGCGCTAACAGGCTGGGGATTTAAATGGGCCATCATGGCCATCTAAGTGTTCTAATGACATTTTTCGCCCTGCCAGACAATTAATTCTATCAATCTGCATAACCTTTCCCAAAGCTCACAAAACAATGGCATTTTGATGGCGGGAAATAAATGGAGTCCAGCGGAAAAAGTATGAACAGGCAATCATTACATTATTTGAAATTAAAATTTAAATAGTTGGAAAAGTAAAAAAAATATATATATATTTTATGAAAATTAAAAAAGTGACAAAGTTGAAATATTTTCAACTTTTTTAAAATTTCTTATTAAATTATATTATTTTAATTTCAACTTTGTCACTTATTTTTTTTAATTTTCATAAAATTATTTTTTTTCTTTCCCAACTTAAGGTGACTTCATTATTGTAACATTATAACTTTTTGGCAAGCAAAATTTTCCAAAAATAACAACTTTATTCTTTGTTTTTGTTTGTTTTTCATAATATTTAGACTTATTTTGTTATAATATAATAATAGATGTGGTTTATTACATTTCTTATAAAAATTATATTACTGGAAAAGTTAAAAAAAAACATTTCATTTTATGAAAATTTTAAAAAGTGACATAACGTTGAAATTAAAATAATTAAAAAATAATTTTATAATAATTATTCTAATAATTATTATATAATAATTTTATAAGAAATGTAAAAAAAACACCCAAAACAGCAGCAAAAATTGCAGTCATCAGCAGTAATTCTGAAAAATCAAAATATTACGAGAAAAAGTCATACATTTTATGAAATTAAGAAATATAAGTGCCATAAAGTTTAAATAGTAACAAAAAAAGTCAAAATATTATGAAAAACAAACAAAAACAAAGTATAAAGTTGTTATTTTTGGAAAATTTTGCAAGCCAAAAAGTTATGTCACGATAATTAAGTCACCTTAAAATTGAAATAGTTGGAAAAGTAAAAAAAAATAACATTTAATTTTATGAAAATATCAAAAAAATAAGTGACATAAACTTGAATTGGAAATAATATAATTTAATAAGAAATGTAAAAAAAACAAACCCAAAACAGCAGCAAAAATTAAACAATCAGCAGAAATTCTGAAAAATCAAAATATTATGAGAAAAAGAGTAATAAATTTTATGAAAATGAGGAAAAATACGTGCCATAAAGTTGAAATACTAAAAAAAAAAAGTCAAAATATTATGAAAAACAAACAAAAATTATTTGGAAAAGTTTGCTTGTCTTACAATAATGAAGTCACCTTAAGTTGGAAAAGTTAAAAAAAATAAAAAAAAATATTTTATAAAAATTTAAAAAAATAAATGTCATAAAGTTGAAATTAAAATAATATAATTTTATAAGAAATGTAAAAAAAACACCCAAAACAGCAGCAAAAAATATGAGAAAAAGAGTCATAAATTTCATGAAAATGAGGAAAAATGTGCCATAAAGTTGAAATACTAAAAAAAAAAAGTCAAAATATTATGAAAAACAAACAAAAATTATTTGGAAAAATTTGCTTGTCTTACAATAATGAAGTCACCTTAAGTTGGAAAAGTTAAAAAAAATAAAAAATATATTTTATAAAAATTAAAAAAAAAATAAATGTGATAAAGTTGAAATTAAAATAATATAATTTTATAAGAAATGTAAAAAAAACACCCAAAACAGCAGCAAAAATTATGAGAAAAAGAGTAATAAATTTCATGAAAATGAGGAAAAATGTGCCATAAAGTTGAAATATTAATTTAAATCAATGTGAGTAATATTTGCGTCCGTTACCCGACGCCCAGCCACATTATCATGTCAAGTTACAAATGAAAATGCTAACAGGCTGGGGATTTAAATGGGCCATCATGGCCATCTAAGTGTTCTAATGCCATTTTTCGCCCTGCCAGACAATTAATTCTATCAATCTGCATAACCTTTCCCAAAGCTCACAAAACAATGGCAGGAAATGAATGGAGTCCAGCGGAAAAGTATGCACAGGCAATCATTACATTATTTAACAAATGTATAATTGGATTTTGATGCCCGGGTGTCCGCCTCTGGAGCACCGACTCCGGCTAATTCAATCTGCTAAATGTAATCACCAGAAACACTCTGCAATCATGGCCGCCGTGTAAACACCGCTCGCCGTTTATCTGCAGGCTTCCTCCTCTCTTTATTTTCCATCACTTCTCAAGACATTCCCCCCCCCACCCCCGTGCACCGTTTAATGAAAGTTGAGGTTGAGTTCCGTTTTTTTTTTTTTTTTTGGACCTGGAGTGAATCGGCCCAAAAGCAATTTGTCAGAAAGCAAGCACTTGGAGACACATGAACTTACTCGCCTCTTCGCTTTTCATAAATGAAGAGTGGAAGGCTTCCATCACATGGCTTCTCTAAGGGATCGGGAAGGTGTTAGCTAAGCGTGTCTGACTTTAACCGAGGTGGAGCATCATTAATAAGTAGCATTATTATTGTTATTAATTATTACCATTATTATTGTTATTATTAGCGTTATTATTATTAGCATAATTAGCATTATTATTATTAGCATTATTATGCAGCTGCACAGTGATCGAGTGGTTAGCGTGCAGGCTGCACAGCTAGGAAACCCGAGTTCAATTGTTCTCTTCGTGCCCGTGCCCGCCCCTCCTTATTATTATTATTATTATTAGCATTATTATTGTTATTATTATTAGTAGTAGTATTATTATTGTTATTATTATTATTGTTATTATTATTGTTATTATTATTAGCATTGTTATTATTATTAGCATTGTTATTATTATTATTATTATTATTATTATTATTATTATTATTTGCATCATTAGCATTATTATTGTTGTTATTGTTATTAATGATTATTAATGATTATTATTGTTATTATTAGCATTATTATTAGCATTATTAGTAGCATTATTAGTAGCATTATTATTATTAGCATTATTATCCATTATTATTATTAGCATAATTAGCATTATTAGCAGCATCATTATTATTATTAGCATTATTAGCATTATTATTGTTGTTATTATAGTTAATTATTACGATTATTATTGTTGTTATTATAGTTAATTATTACGATTATTATTGTTATTATTAGCATTATTATTATTAGCATTATTATTAGCATTATTAGTAGCATTATTATTAGCATTATTATTAGCATTATTATTAACATTATTATTAACATTATTACGCGGCTGCACGGTGATCGAGTGGTTAGCACGCAGGCCGCACAGCTAGGAAACCCGATTTCAATTGTTCTCCTCGTGCCCGTGCCCGCCCCCCCCCCTTATTATTAGTAGTAGCATTATTATTATTAGCATAATTAGCATTATTATTATTAGCATTATTATTATTATTGTTAATGAAAGTTGAGGTTGAGTTCTTTTTTTTTTTTTCGACCTGGAGTGAATCGGCCCAAAAGCAATTTGTCAGAAAGCAAGCACTTGGAGACACATGAACTTACTCGCCTCTTCGCTTTTCATAAATGAAGAGTGGAAGGCTTCCATCACATGGCTTCTCTAAGGGATCGGGAAGGTGTGAAAAAACAAAAAACAAAACACTAATTCATTAAGCATTGATCACCCCTAAATGACAGCAAAGTGCTTGGACATTTATAGCGGACAAATAACTCCCAAATTTTGTACATTTGTAACTCTTAAATGGCTAAAGTATGCAGCAAAAAGGCAATAAAACTCTTTGCAGACAAGAGGATGAACCCGCCGCCCAGCCCATTACGCTGACCACTCCTTGCAGCTAAACGCCCTTAATGTCTTCAACTGTAGCCAAGGGCGGCTCTAATGCCGCATTTTGGTGAGTGTTTCGTACTTTTTTTCATCGAAATGATGCGTCTTATTTGATTCTCTTGAATGCAGTTTTGTAATAGGAGCCCCATTATGCGTTATGCGGGCCAATGAAGCCATTACAAGGGGTCACGCTTAAAGTACCTGAGTATGTATTGGAGTAAATGTTGGAAGGCTTAATATCGTTTCCATCAACACCGGACCCTCTTTCCGTTTGTGAGATGAATACTCATACCACCTCGTTATTCGAGGTCGAGCTGCTATGTGTAAATACGTCTTTGGTTGGGAATGAGTTAAGCTAGCTACAGCATTATTATTGTTATTGTTGTTATTATTGTTAATTTATTATGATTATTATTAGCATTATTATTAGCATTATTAGTAGCATTATTATTATTATTATTATTATTAGCATTGTTAGCATTATTATTGTTATTAATTATTACGATTATTATTGTTATTATTAGCATAATTAGCATTATTAGTAGTAGCATTATTATTAGTAGCATTATTACGCGGCTGCATGGTGGTCGAGTGGTTAGCGCACAGGCCACACAGTTCAATTGTTCTCCTCATGCCCGTGCCCGGCCCCACCTTATTATTATTATTATTATTATTATTATTAGCATTATTATTGTTGTTATTATTATTAGTAGTAGTAGTATTATTAGCATAATTAGCATTATTAGTAGCATTATTATTATTATTAGCATTATTATTGTTATTAATTATTATGATTATTATTGTTATTATTAGTATTATTATTATTAGCATAATTAGCATTATTAATAGCATTATTATTAGCATTATTGTTATTAGCATTATTATGAGCATTATTACGCAGCTGCACGGTGGACGAGTGGTTAGCACGCAGGCCGCACAGCGAGGAAACCCAAGTTCAATTGTTCTCCTCGTGCCCGCCCCCCTTTATTATTATTATTAGCATTATTATTGTTGTTATTATTATTATTAGCATTATTATTAGCATTATTAGCATTATTGTTGTTGTTATTAATTATTACAATTATTATTGTTATTATTAGCATTATTATTAGCATAATTACCATTATTAGGAGCATTATTATTATTAGCATTATTATTATTAGCATTATTATTATTAGCATTATTACGCGGCTGCACGGTGGACAAGTGGTTAGCATGCAGGCCGCACAGCTAGGAAACCCGAGTTCAATTGTTCTCCTGGTGCCCGGAGTTACTGGTCCCATTATTCCTCCTCAGGTTTCTGGTTAAAGTCCAAGTCTTACAGTTATAAAGCATGACCGGTAGAACTAGTACTCATTGTCCTAGCCAAGGTACATGTAGTACGTTGTTACCAACTAAGGCCGATAAAGAATTCAATTGCCACAATTGAACACAAGGTTGGGGTTAGTATCAAAAAAGTCATTGAACGCTTGGATTTTGAGTGTCCAAGAAACTCTGATTCCGGTTGTCCAACCCATGGACACGGACTATCATAACAACGTAAGTAGACTTCCTAGTATGACCCAACGTCCAGTTCATCACAGAAATTGAACAGTGTGGGGAAACTCTACGAATCGCTTTCCGTCTTGATGCTCGTTCGGTGTTTGTGCTGGATGTTTTTCTTCCTCATTTCTCTTCCTCTATCTCTCTGTTGGCATCTTCCCGTTCCTCGAAACTCAAGCGCCTGCTGATAGATTCCGTGCGTGAGAAGATGTGATAGCGGCACAAAGGGATTCCAAAACAATACCTCTTCAAGCAGAGGCTCAGGAAAAGGTGGGAATGATTTACAACCTGTGGAGACTCAACAACTCAGGTTTGATGCCCTTGGCTTCTTTGTGAGGGAGTCAGACGTTGGGTTTTTTTTTTGGGAGGCCATTTTGTGTTTGGTTAGTGGACAGTTTCAGTCGAATATCGGATAACCGATTACGATATTGGCATAAAAATCCAATACCGGTTCAGAGTAAGTAATAATATCGCACCTCAGGAAGAATCACTTCTGAATAGACAATACCATAGAACGAAACTTTCATTTCATGTTCAATTCCCAGTGACAGCAGCAATTATCTTGGTTAAGGACCGTGTAACAAGAGCTGATCCTATGAAAGTGACAGTGATAACCAAAGATCACGTTTACATAAGTTTTTCTCTTTCCGAATGGAATCTTTCCGAATGACCTTTCCGAAAACAATGGTATCCATGGAAAGGAATATTCCAATCTCTTGTTTACATGCGGGGCTATAATCAACCAGAATAGTCAATGGGGCATGCGCAGTAAAACGTTAACATCAACATCATGTGATATGGACTTCCCCCGAGTTTTTCTTTCACTTCCGTATTGCGAGTTTTTCGTTCGTCCAGTCTTGAAATTTAGTTCGGATCAAAAACAAACATTCCACAGCAGTCCAGTGCCGATTGCTCGCCTCCATTTTTAAAACCGAAGAACGTCTCGATCTGCGTGTTACGTCATATCTGATCATGCGCTGAAAGAACGCATCCGGGATAAATTCGGGATCCGGGATAATATCAAATTCAATATTGCTAATATTTTATAATTAAAGTCCGGACATGTTTTATATGATCGGATCAGGGAAAGGAATATTCCACCTCTGAATCCGATAATATATTAATTCGGATTGGCGCTTTTCTTTCGGAATGAGGTGTATATAAAGGTTAGATTCTTTCCGATTGAGCGAGTGCAAGATACGTCAATCGGATCGGGGAAAGGAATATTCCACCCCTGTGAATCCGATTATATATTCATTCGGATTGGCGCTTTTCTTTCGGAATGAGGTTTATACAAAGGTTAGATTCTTTCCGTTTGAGCGGGTACAAGATACCTCAATCGGATCGGGGAATCTGTGAATCCGATTATATATTCATTCGGATTGGCGTTTTTCTTTCGGAATTTGGTGTATACAAAGGTTAGATTCTTTCCGTTCGAGCGGGTACAAGATCCCTCAATCGGATCGGGGAATCCGTGAATCCGATTATATATTCATTCGGATTGGCGTTTTTCTTTCGGAATTTGGTGTATACAAAGGTTAGATTCTTTCCGTTCGAGCGGGTACAAGCTACCTCAATCGGATCGGGGAAAGGAATATTCCACCTCTGTGAATCCGATTATACATTAATTCGGATTGGCACATTTCTTTCGGAATGAGGTGTATACAAAGGTTCGATTCTTTCCGTTTGAGCGGGTACAAGATACCTCAATCGGATCGGGGAATCCGTGAATCCGATTATATATTCATTCGGATTGGCGCTTTTCTTTTGGAATGAGGTGTATACAAAGGTTCAATTCTTTCAGTTCCAGCAAATAAACCGAATGAAATCGGAATATTTGGGTCCATGTATACATGGCAAATGATCCTTATGTTGATTCAGGAAGTGTTTTATAGACTCAGCACCTTCTACCGCCTCTTCCCAATAAACTACTGCGATAAAAGCGTTTCATTTTATACTTGTACAGTATATTTAGGGGGCGGGGTTTATGTATTTTATGTCTTTTAGTTCAATCGGGGACTCGACTCGCACAAAGTTCATAAAGTCAGAATTTAAGACGCTATAATGTTGATGTTTGGCATCTTTTTTTTGTTTATTATTAAATATATAGTTGAAGTAGAAACTTTCCGTAATGGATGCCACTGCACAGTCTTTAGAATTAATATGGTTATGATTTAGTAATATTGAAATATCAGACATAAAAATAAAAAAAATAAAAAAAAAACGCTTAATGCATCAGCTCAGGCTCCCTACTACTTTTTTTATTTGAAAAAAAGAACCCCCGCTGTTAGCTTCAGTGCAGCCGAGAGGGAAAGAAATATCTTTGAAAAGTTACTTTGAGAACTCTAATGGCAGTTATTGCTCTTATGGAATTATTGTTGACATCGTGTGAAGAGCAGGCTGTCAAAAGACAATGTTGCAACTAAAGTCCCCGACGTTCTCACTCCCTCCAAAGTGACGCAAATAAACCAAGACGAATGATTAATATGATTGCATGAGTCGCGGGATTGATTGATGGTTGGCCTAAAAATAATGTATTTTTGCGTCACGAGCCGAGAGGAGCGCAAAAAAAAAAAAAAAAAAGTAAAAGTTTTGGAGACTCGCAGGAGTTGGTGCAATATTGACAGTGGCGTGTGTGATGTGTGTGACTTCAAGGCTACAATTACTTTGAGCGTTTTTTATTTAATACCTGCTCATGTTATCTCTGGAGAGGAAGAATCCAGTTTTTGGGGAAGGATTTGGCGAATGCAAAGCAGAGCTGCACACCTTCAAAGAGCGCTAAGCTCCTCTATGAAACAATGGCATATTTGGTTTCTTATGCACATCATGGGGGGGCTTCCGTGTCTCTGTTGTTTGTGACAGCCCCGGCTGAGAAGGTCTAAGACGGGGTTTTTTATCACTAGGTGTCAGTAAAGTTACATTGATAGCCAGCCCAGTAGTGAAATAAGGTCCTGTCCTTCCCAGGTGGTCAGTAAAACAAAATTACCCCAAAAGCGCAGCAACTACTCAACTGACAGGTCACAAAAGACCCCACAACAACATCCAAAGAACTGCAGGCCGCATGGAATAGTGGTGAACCTTCCCGGGAGTGGTCAGCGAACTAAAATGACCCCAAGGGCGCGGAAACTACTCAACCAAGAGGTCACAAAAGACCCCACAAAAACATTCAAAGAACTGCAGGCCGCATGGAATAGTGGTGAACCTTCCCAGGAGTGGTCAACAAACCGAAATAACCCGAAAAGTGTGGCAACGTCTCAACCGAGAGGTCACAAAAGACCCCACAACAACATCCAAAGAATTGCAGGCCACATTGAACAGTGGTGAACCTTCCGAGGAGTGGTCAACGAAACAAAATAACCCAAAGAGCGCGGCAACTACTCAACCGAGAGGTCACAAAAGACCCCACAACAACATCCAAAGAACTGCAGGTCGCATAGAATAGTGGTAAACCTTCCCAGGAGTGGTCAACAAACCAAAATAACCCCAAGAGCGCAGCAACTACTCAACCGAGAGGTCTCAAAAGACCCCACAACAACATCCAAAGACCTGTAGGCCGCATGGAATAGTGGTGAACCTTCCGAGGAGTGGTCAACAAACCAAAATAACCCCAAGAGCGCAGCAACTACTCAACTGAGAGGTCACAAAAGACCCCACAACAACATCCAAAGAACTGCAGGCCAAATTGAATAGTGGTGAACCTTCCCAGGAGTGGTCAACGAACCAAAATAACCCCAAAAGTGCGGCAACGTCTCAACCGAGAGGTCACAAAAGACCCCACAATAACATCCAGGATTTGGCGAATGCAAAGCAGAGCTGCACACCTTCAAAGAGCGCTAAGTTCCTCTATGAAACAATGGCATATTTGGCTTCTTATGCACATCATGGGGGGGCTTCCGTGCCTCTGTTGTTTGTGACAGCCCCGGCTGGGAAGGACCCCAGTGGACACCCTTGAACTCGGACCAATCAGAATGCATAATAACAAGCCGAGCGCTCATTCAGGAACAGCAGGATTTCTACTATCGGGATGATCTCCTGTCTTGGAGACATCCTGGATGTGTTTTTTTTTTTTTTTTTTAAGCCATTTTTGCCGTTGTTTCCTCGGTAAATGACAGCTTTGCCGCCGCCATTAAGACGCGTGTTCCTGAAACGAGTATTATAGTTTAATTCCTACCATGAAAAGCTTCCAGGAGTCGCTTGCAAAGACAAGACAAGCTCTGGAGGCCTCATTGCTTGTGTGGTGCGTCGACTTTAATGGCAAATGGATGTAATTCGAATTTCAGGCGAGGCAGCAAGATCTTATCTAGTAGATAAATGAATTAATATTTTACACTTCAGCTGGATTTTTTTTTCTACTCTCCTCCTTGCTTTGAGGAGGCTAAAGTTGAAGGGAGAGTCAAGTAAATTAAGAGAAAGCGAATAAGAGAAATAAGGGCAAACGGATGTGAACTGGCCTAATGTTATTCAGAAGCAGCGAGTCATGTAAGAGAAAAGGATCTTTTCTTGTACCAGTCAAGGACATTATCTGCTCCTGCTAGCAGTTATTAGCATTAGCATTTATATATTCAATGCAATTTTGAGGTCTGGTGATACTCGGCGGGGTCAGGAGAGAAAAGCGAAATGAGGGTGCAAGGATATGAAAAGGTCCTTTCTCTAGTGTGCAATCGGCGCTAAGCGGGAGAGAATGAGCAATAAGGTAAAACACAAGGACGTTTCATGCCGGGGAAAATGTGAAAACTTAACTCATTTGCATAATATCAGTCATCTCAACAAAAAAAAGGTAGAAAAAGACAAATTTCAAGCATAACCTTAACCATAACGTAGGCAAAATGTCTAAACAATGATGCCAAAACATAAACAACACAAACAATTGTTGTTTAAAAGCAAATTCAAGCATTTCTTTAGCTTAAATTTAGCATTTTTAAGCATAAAAATTAGCTAAAATACAAATAAGGCATTCTAAAAATGCACTGAAAGACATATTGTGATATGTAGTATTTGACATTGATCACTAGGTGTCAGTAATGTTACATTAATAGCCACCCCAGGAGTGATATAAGGTTCTCCTCTCCTTCCCAGGAGTGGTCAGAGCGCAGCAACTACTCAACCGAGAGGTCACAAAAGACACACAACAACATCCAAAAAAACTGCAGACCGTATGGAATAGTGGTGAACCTTCCCAGTAGTGGTCAACGAACTACAAATGACCCCAAGAGCTCGTCAACTACTCAACCGACAGGTCACAAAAGACCCCACAACAACATCCAAAGAACTGCAAGCCGCATGGAATAGTGGTGAACCTTCCCAGGAGTGGTCAACGAACCAAAATGACCCTAAGAACGCATCAACTACTCAACCGAGAAGTCACAAAAGACCCCACAACCACATCCAAAGAACTGCAGACCGCATGGAATAGTGGTGAACCTTAACAGGAGTGGTCAGCGAACTATAATGATCCCAAGAGCGCAGCAACGACTCATACAAGAGGTCACAAAAGACCCCACAACAACATCCAAAGAACTGCAGGCCGCATGGAATAGTGGTGAACCTTCCCAGTCGTGGTCAACGAACCAAAATGACCCTAAGAACGCATCAACTACTCAACCGAGAAGTCACAAAAGACCCCACAACCACATCCAAAGAACTGCAGATCGCATGGAATAGTGGTGAACCTTCCCAGGAGTAGTCAGCGAACTAAAATGATCCCAAGAGCGGCAGCAACAACTCATACAAGCGGTCACAAAAGACCCCACAACAACATCCAGTAAAGAACAGATGAGTTATGATACAAATTGTAAAATAATGATGATCAATGAAGCAGCCATAAAACATATGTTTGAGTAGCTTTTCAGATATTTTATCCAGAAATGAGTCTTGGAAATAAGGTTCTCCTCCCATTCCATGTGGAAGTGGTCAGTGGTCAAACTCAGTCATGAGCCGAGTGTCCTGGTTTTTAGTCGTCAAAGTATGATTTGGGGAATAATAATTATGCTAACACTAAAAATGTAACTTTAGCAACTTTTGATAGAACCGCAGTAGTACCGCAAAACATGCTGGGAAGTCGAAAAATACTCGGTTAAAAACAAAGCCAAAATGGATCCGGTGTGATAACATAATGTAAATTATCTGTGCGTTTAAGACCCTCGTGTTGTTGTAAAGTTTATGGGTCAGATTGCATTCACAGCAAATGGGTTGAATAATAGAAGATTGGCTGTTAAATTGTGTTGTCCACGAACGCAACACACACACAAATACATAAAGTGAGTCCACTAATGGGTTACCCCTCGTCGTCGGCGGGTGAAAGGTCATTCGCTAAAGCACTCAATTTCAAGTTGTCCGATTTCCGAAAGGAAATAAAAGACAATTGCAATGATTGGTTTCCGTGCTCAAAAGCCGGCCCCATTACTTTACATTATTCACAAGTATTCCAATTTGAACCTACGGTCCAAAGACGACGAGTCCCTTTCGCGTGCGGGATGTCACCGCCAGCGTGTGTTCACAGGAGATGTGCATTAAGAGCCCCGAAAACAATATGGGCTTTCTCTGTCGAGACAAAACATCCGATTCAAAAGCATCCGTCACAATGCGGAACAGCGACAGAGAAAGAATGAGGAGCCATTTATTAATCTTTTATCCGCATTCATTTTTCAGTTTAGCGTTAGATTATCACCTCTGTGAACAATTGCAGGCACCCGATGAGACCTTCGAGTACCACAGAACCTCCATATTTGAACATTTAGATATATAGTAGATGATCTACTGTGTAAGAAAACTTCTAAGTCTAGTAAACAGTAAAGAAGTAATTATTGTACTGAACAGAATACAGTCAGACACCCCAGTGTTCCGTACTGTTAGATATTACTGTTATACATTTAGATTCAGGCTTGTAACCTCTCTTGGAAAGCCTTGACACGCACACTCACATAGCACAATCAGAGTTGCACTGACTGATGGAAAAATATCGAGGGAAGACGCAGACGTTCTTCTCACTCTTCTTCGGTTCTTTTTTCAGTCAAAAGCTTCTCTCAGAAGACAGATACACATGCACTCACATAGCACAATAAGAGTTGCACAACACTTAGATATGACTGATGGAAAAATATTGAGGGAAGATGCAAACGTTGTTCTTACTCTTCATTCTATGAGATCAGTCAATTTTCAGTCTAACAGTTCATCCCCGAAGACACACACGCACTCACATAGCACAATCAGAGTTGCACAACACTTAGATATGACTGATGGAAAAATATTGAGGGAAGATGCAAACGTTGTTCTTACTCTTCATTCTATGAGATCAGTCAATTTTCAGTCTAAAAGCTTCTCTCAAAAGACACACACACTCACATAGCACAATCAGAGTTGCACAACACTTAGATATAACTGATGGAAAAATATTGAGGGAAGACGCAGACCTTCTTCTCACTCTTCTTCAGTCTATGAATTAATCAATTTTCAGTCTAAAAGCTTCTATCAGAATACACCCACACACTCACATAGCACAATCAGAGTTGCACAACACTTAGATATAACTGATGGAAAAATATTGAGGGAAGACGCAGATGTTCTTCTCACTCTTTTTCGGTCTATGAAATCAGTCCATTTTCAGTTTAACAGCTTCTCTCAGAAGACACACACTCTCACATAGCACAATCAGAGTTGCACAACACTTAGATATAACTGATGGAAAAATATTGAGGGAAGACACGTGTTCTTCTCACTCTTTTTCGATCAATGAAATCAGTCCATTTTCAGTCTAACAGCTCCTCTCAGAATACACCCACACACTCACATAGCACAATCAGAGTTGCACAACACTTAGATATGACTGATGGAAAAATATCAAGGGAAGACGCAGACCTTCTTCTCATTCTTCAGTCTATGAATCAGTCCCTTTTCAGTCTAACAGTTTATCCCCGAAGACACATGCACTCACATAGCACAATCAGAGTTGCACAACACTTAGATATGACTGAAGGAAAAATATTGAGGAAAAACACAGATATTTTCTCACTCTTCTCACTCTTCTTCGGTCAATGAAATCAGTCCATTTCCAGTTTAACACCTTCTCTCAGAAAACACACACACTCACACAGCACAATCAGAGTTGCACAACACCTGATGGAAAAATATCTAGGGGAAGACGCAGACCTTCTCACTTTTCTTCAGTCTATGAATCAGTCCATTTTCAGTCTTACAGCTTATCCCAGAAGACACACACACACACTCACATAGCACAATCAGAGTTACAAAACTTGACTATGACATATGACTGATGGAAAAATATCGAGGGAAGACGCAAACGTTCTTCTGACTCTTCAGTCTATGAGATCAGTCCATTTTCAGTCTAACAGCTTCTCTCAGAAGACACACACTCACATAGCACAATCAGAGAATTTTTTAAAAACACCATCATATATTCAGATGCTTCCTGGTTGTTTAGTGTGACTTGTGAGGCATATTTTGGTTGAACCCCACAATTTGGGACGATTGTGAGTCTCGTTACCGCATTTGCCTTTCAGTTGGGATGCTGGTGGCGTCGAGGGAGGCTCATTTGCACACAAACTTCCTGTCCTAGCCAGGCGGTGTGCGGTTGTATTAAGTGGTAGGGGGCAGAGGAGAAACAGCAAGGGGGTGTTGGTTGAGAGAGGGGAGTGGGTGCGGGGATGGGTTGGGGGTTGTGGGGGGGCAAGTTCGCTCTCTACTGAGGCTGACTTTGAGATTGTTATTATCATTTTCAAAGCATCAAAAGCTTTCTCGGGCGCTTTCTCTCACTCTCTCGCCATCCGAGCTTAAAGAGATGAAAGTTTGCCTTTGTTCCATCCCCTGCTACATTACCTCTATGCATTAGGCCTCCTCTTTATCCGTGAAATTACCTTTTAGCTTTCTCATTCAGCGCAGGCAGCCTGCATGCGACGAGATGGCGCGCACTTTTTCTACCACATCATAACCACCCCCCCCCCCATCACCACCCTTCCCCGGCAAAGATTGTTGCATTTGCAGTTTGATTTTGTCTACACCTCACCCCTCCCCTTTTTCCCCCGTAATACTGTATTTATCTTCCTCCGCGTAAGGTCCATCTGTCCCTTCATTATATGGTTAGTAGCGTTGTTTGATCGCTCTATCTCCAAACCAAACACGAGGCTCTGTGTTTTTTTGGCCCAATCATGCAGATGGGCTGCGAGATGACGGCTGAGTTGTTCAAAGAGCCACTTTTTCGCCTCTTAGGTTGCTTTGAAGCTGACAGGAAGCACTCAAGAGCTCGAGAAGCACCTCACCTTCTATCTATCCGTCTATCTGTTGTTGGAAGTTGAGAATTCCCGAGAGGAATTTAACATCGGGCTGCCAAATGATTACAATTTTTTAAGCAGTTTATGAATAATTAATCACGACTGCTGATCATTTTATGAAATATGCCCCCTTTCCTGATTTCTTATGTTTTGCATGTTTGCCACATGTGAATGTTTGATTCAGTCTAAATAAAGGGTTTAAAAGTCAAGCTTTGGGACTCCAGCAAACCACAGTGAGAGCTATTATTCACAAATGGTGGAAACATGGAAAAGTGGTGAACCCAAGACTGGTTGTTGAACCAAAATGACCCCAATATCGCAGCAACTACTCAGGTCACAAAAGACCCCACAACAACATCCAAAGAACTGCACGTCACATGGAATAGTGGTGAACCTTCCCAGGAGTAGTCAGCAAACCAAAATGACACCAATAGCACAGGAACTACTCATCTGCGAGGTCACAAAAGACCCCACAACAACATCCAAAGAACTGCAGGCCACATGGAATAGTGGTGAACCTTCACAGGAGTGGTCAGCAAACCAAAATGACCACAAGAATGCAGCAACTACTCAACTGAGAGGTCACAAAAGACCCCACAACAACATCCAAAGTACTGCAGGCCGCATGGAATAGTGGTGAACCTTCCCAGGAGTGGTCAGCGAACCAAAATGACCCCAAGAGCGCAGCAACGACTCATACAAGAGGTCACAAAAGACCCCACAACAACATCCAAAGAACTGCAGGTTGCATGGAATAGTGGTGAACCTTCCCGGGAGTGGTCAACAAACCAAAATGAACCCAAGAGCGCAGCAATAACTCATACAAGAGGTCACAAAAGACCCCACAACAACATCCAAAGTACTGCAGGCCGCATGGAATAGTGGTGAACCTTCCCAGGAGTGGTCAGCGAACCAAAATGACCCCAAGAGTGCAGCAACGACTCATACAAGAGGTTACAAAAGACCCCACAACAACATCCAAAGAACTGCAGGCCGCATGGAATAGTGGTGAAGCTTCCC
Source organism: Doryrhamphus excisus (assembly GCF_030265055.1). Lineage (NCBI taxonomy): Eukaryota > Metazoa > Chordata > Actinopteri > Syngnathiformes > Syngnathidae > Doryrhamphus > Doryrhamphus excisus. Next base: position 3,892,625 of record NC_080486.1, read on the forward strand.
AGGAGCGGTCAGTAAAACAAAATGACCCCAAGAGCGCAGCAATAACTCATACAAGAGGTCACAAAAGACCCCACAACAACATCCAAAGAACTGTAGGCCGCATGGAATAGTGGTGAACCTTCCCAGGAGTGGTCAGTGAACCAAAATGACCCCAATAGCACAGCAACTACTCATACAAGAGGTCACAAAAGACCCCACAACAACATCCAAAGAACTGTAGGCCGCATGGAATAGTGGTGAACCTTCCCAGGAGTGGTCAGTAAAACAAAATGACCCCAAGAGTGCAGCAACTACTCATCTGAGAGGTCACAAAAGACCCCACAACAACATCCAAAGAACTGCAGGCCACATGGAATAGTGGTGAACCTTCCCAGGAGTGGTAAGTAAAACAAAATGACCCCAAGAGTGCAGCAATGACTCATACAAGAGGTCACAAAAGACCCCACAACAACATCCAAAGAACTGCAGGTCGCATGGAATCGGGATCATCGTGACCTTGATCCAAAACACACCAGCAAACAACAGATGAGGAGTTATGATGCAAATTGTAAAACAACGATGATCAATAAAGCAGCCATAAAACATCTGTTGAGTAGCTTTTCAGACATTTTATCCAGAAATGAGTCTTGGAAACTGGTTGTCGTCTTATATTCAGGTCAATATGTAATTATGTTCATATAAACGGAACATTCCGTTCCTCTATTATCCGTAGAAATGGCGAATGCATGGTACTAATAACTCAACATCCAACACATACTGACATGAATAAAATTGCAAGCCGCCCTCAGAGGAATTAAAAGTCCAAATATTTTTCAAAGATGATCCCCCCCCCCCCATCTCTCCCCCTCTCGTCCTCCAACACAGGAAGTTAAATCCCAAGCAACTTTTATCTCTGATGAAGCGATATGTCATGTAGATCTTTTTATATCAGCAAAAAAGTGCTCAGAAACAATGTAAAAGCACTTGTACCCAGATAGAAGATATATGCATGTGGATGAGCTTGCGGTGCATGTTCACGTGCACACACACACACACACACACACACACATAGAGCACATCTTGATTAGGTTTTCATAAAGTCTGGAACTATGCTGAGTCTGTAATTGACTTTGACAGCAGAAGCCTCCATGTCCTATGGCTATGTTAAACGAACAATTTACATCTTCATTTCAAATTCTACATGGATAAAAAGCTATTAATTACATTAGTCTGGGAGAGTCATTCCGGCTGTGTAGAAGACGTGCGTGCGGATCTCGTCTGTCTGTGCGGATCTCCGGTGTCTGTACAAATATACACTTTTTGCTCATTTGTATATGATTAAGTCTGTCTCGGGGCCAAACAATGGTCGCGGTACAAGTGCTCCCCCGGAGATGAGTTGATGAACGAGGAAGGAAACTTCACTCGTGTGTACGGCTTTGCAGAGACATAGAAAGGTACTCAAAAGTGACGAATAAATTAAAATTTTTAGTTATAATTAGTTTACAGAAAACAGCGATAGTTATGTTCTAAATGTGATTTTTAACATTATTAGAGCTCTCTAGACATGAAATAACACCCCTATAGTCAGCAGTGATGAGCAGTGATGTCTGCAGTTCTTTAGACGGGGTCTTTTGTGACCTCTCGGATGAGTAGTTGCTGCGCTCTTGGGGTCATTTTGGTTCGTTGACCACTCCTGGGAAGGTTCCCCACTATACCATGTGGCCTGCAGTTCTTTGGATGTTGTTGTGGGGTCTTTTGTGACCTCTCGGATGAGTAGTTGCTGCGCTCTTGGGGTCATTTTGGTTCGTTGACCACTCCTGGGAAGGTTCCCCACTATACCATGTGGCCTGCAGTTCTTTGGATGTTGTTGTGGGGTCTTTTGTGACCTCTCGGATGAGTAGTTGCTGCGCTCTTGGGGTCATTTTGGTTCGTTGACCACTCCTGGGAAGGTTCCCCACTATACCATGTGGCCTGCAGTTCTTTGGATGTTGTTGTGGGGTCTTTTGTGACCTCTCAGTTGAGCAGTTGCTGCACTCTTGGGGTCATTTTGGTTCCCTGACCATTCCTGGGAAGGTTCACCACTATTCCATGCAGTCTGCAGTTCTTTGGATGTTGTTGTGGGGTCTTTTGTGACCTCTCAGTTGAGTCGTTGCTGCGCTTTTGGGGTGATTTTGGTTCACCGACCACTCCTGGGAAGGTTCACCACAATTCCATGCAGTCTGCAGTTCTTTGGATGTTATTGTGGGGTCTTTTGTGACCTCTCAGTTGAGCAGTTGCTGCGCTTTTGGGGTCATTTTGGTTCGCTTACCACTCCTGGGAAGGTTCACGACTATCCCATGCGGCCTGCAGTTCTTTGGATGTTGTTGTGGGGTCTTTTGTGACCTCTCAGATGAGTAGTTGCTGCACTCTTGGGGTCATTTAGGTTTGCTGACAACTCCTGGGAAGGTTCACCACTATCCCATGCGGCCTGCAGTTCTTTGGATGTTGTTGTGGGGTCTTTTGTGACCTCTCTGTTGAGTAGTTGCTACACTCTTGGGGTCATTTTGGTTCACCAACCACTCCTGGGAAGGTTCCCCACTATTCCATGTGGCCTGCAGTTCTCTGGATGTTGTTGTGGGGTCTTTTGTGACCTCTCAGATGAGTAGTTGCTGCACTCTTGGGGTCATTTAGGTTTGCTGACAACTCCTGGGAAGGTTCACCACTATCCCATGCGGCCTGCAGTTCTTTGGATGTTGTTGTGGGGTCTTTTGTGACCTCTCTGTTGAGTAGTTGCTACACTCTTGGGGTCATTTTGGTTCACCAACCACTCCTGGGAAGGTTCACCACAATTCCATGCAGTCTGCAGTTCTTTGGATGTTATTGTGGGGTCTTTTGTGACCTCTCAGTTGAGCAGTTGCAGCACTCTTGGGGTCATTTTGGTTCGCTGACGGCTCCTGGGAAGGTTCACTATTATACCATGCGGCCTACACTTCTTTGGATGTTGTTGTGGGGTCTTTTGTGACCTCTTGGTTGAGTAGTTGCTGCACTCTGGGAGTCATTTTGGTTTGTTGACGACTCCTGGGAAGGTTCACCACTTTTCTATACTTTAGCCATTTGTGCATAGTAGCTCTTACTATGGCTTGCTGGAGTCCCAAAGCATTAAAAATGACTTAAAAATGACTTTTTCAACACTAATAGACCTCAAGAAATAATAATCTAAGTCTAATAATAGACCTCATAGAACAAGAAATCAGGATGGTCGTATGTAGTTCTTCGGCGGTAGCATAAATGTCCAGTAAGCATGCACTGTGAAGACACCCTAAAAAGTCCCCCCAAATTTTTTTTTTACCTAAATACTTGAATGAATAAAGCCATGTTTACCACAAAACATACTTGTCAAAGTTTCCACCAGAACATGTCACGTTAACGGACACAAATTGTGTTGACAGAACTCAAAGTCGTCAAATGAGCTCATTGGCGTAAAAAGCATGCAGGCGGAGGTTTTGCTTGTGCGGAAAGTCATTTGTAAACGCCCAGAGTAGCCATTCATGCTCAATGATTTAGGACTTTCAAAACACATTTCTAGCTCATTTGAATAATAATGGTCATAAAAAACATCGCCCGAGGCGCTGCAAGCATACATCAAGCGACGACAAATGCCTTGTGAAGTTACGGGAAAAAAAAAGGCCTCGAAAAAACACGGGAAACAATTAGGACACGCGACTTAATTTGCAAAGGGGATGTTTGTGTGTTCCTGCGTGCTCATTTTAATGAGTTTAAAAGGCAGCTGTCGGGATTGATTGACGAGCCGAGGTTGAAGTCGGACCAAGTCCTTTTATTTGTCATATACGGGAACATTAAAAAGCACATCCGCGGCGGCGTCTTCAAGCCCCGGCTTAATCGCACCAGGTAGCCGACGATGAGACGGGCGCACAAAGACGGATCAAAAGAAGCCATCCACTTAAAACAGATGACCTCGTGATTGCCTTACATCAAAACTAGCACGCAATTAGGGCTGAGTAGCGTTCAACAGCCTGCCCTCGCTTTCTACAGAAGCTTTTCATTGTCCGGTGCACTTAGCTGCAAACATTGGAGACATAAGTGCAATTACGTTATGTTAGTCTTACTAAAAAGGCAAAAAAAAAAAAAAACTTTTTTATTTTTATATTTAAAAATGTATTTCTTTGCATGCAAAACAAATATATAAAAGAATTAACACTTTTAAGCATCAGCGCTATGGATTATAAGTATTGTTTAGGTAACGTTTAGCAATTTTCATGTTTTATTTCTTAAGTAATCCCGTCTGATCTGTTTGTGTTGGCAGATTAGCATAATTACAATACACAAGGATGAATTCACGCCGCAAAAAAAACATCATTTTGTATGATTGGGGTTCACAGATACGCCATAAATCTTCATTTATAACGAGGGATGACTAGAAATAGGATTACGCCGAATGCAACTCAATATTTGAGCGTAATCAATCCGGCGTGGGTATCACAACATGTGACACATGTGTCGTAAATGTTGCTGTTTAATGTTTAAGTTTGGGGGTTAGTTTTAATTTTTTTATTTTTATATGCTGTAAATAATGTCTTAATTTTAATTCTTATTCATACTAATAAATTATAATAAAACATTAGTAAAACATAACTTTTAACTTTAAATTTATTTATTTTTGTATATTTTAAAAATCAATATTTTATTGAAAATAATGTTTGACATATTTAATAATAATATAATAATAATATCAAATATGTCTAACATATTATTTTCTAATAACCCTCATGAGAAAAAGCGGTAGAAAATGAATGAATATGTTAGATATTTTTTATAATAATATAAAAAATTTTAAAAATATTTATAATAATAATCATATAATTATTATTAATAATAATAAGCCTTAAAATTTAAGAATACAATATTTTAAAGACATTTGTGTGCTGTACATTTTGGGAATCAAGTTGTGGGTTAAGTTTTTGATTTTTTTTTTTTTGAAGTTTTATTTTGTAATAATAATTGTTATAATAATTGTTATTGTTGTAATTAATGCTAATGAAATAAAAAATAAATAAACTAATGATGCAAAAAAATAATAAAACATCGTTTTTAAAGAAAATTTTGGAGGAATAATATTGGGACTACCTGAACATTTTTATACTTACTTATACTTTTATATTTTATACTTTTTTTATACTACTTATATTTTTATACTATTTTTTTATTTTTATTTTTATTTTTTTTATAATAAAAATTAAAAAATGTAAGTTTTTTATACATAGAAATAATATGACAAATAATTTGGGGATACTTAAAAATTATGTTACATTATAGATAGATAGTGTAGATAGAATTAATGTCTTTAAATTCATATGAACACTTTTTAAGACAACGTGTCATAACGTGTCAGGCTGGCTACAATAAAAGGCCATTCCTGAAATATTCTGTTTTAGTCTTTTAGTCTCTCTTTTTGTAATATAGTGCAGCCGATTGGTAGCATGTCGGCCATCTTTGTGGAAAGGACTTTTGTGCAAATTTACTCAGAAGGTGTCAAGGTGTTTAAAACGTATACATACAAAAAAAATACATTTTTTTCCGCTAGTGTAGATTTCTATATTTTCTTCTATATTTTGTCCATGGGGGGGCGTGACTGTCAACAAATCAGCATCCAAAACCTGCAGCAATACCAAATCTTAAATAATCAGCGTCTCAAATGGATGACAGCTAACTAGTTTTCATCCGTCTCATCTGGCGCACACTTTTATATACAGTTTGAGTCAAATACATGCCCCCCCACCAACCCCCACCCCTCACGAGTCAGTCCCAGAAGCTGTCATACACTGCATCCTCTGTGATTGGCTTTCATTTTATGCGTGTAAAAATGACAATTGACACATTTTCCGAGCGCCACCGGAGACCGTGTGCGCGCATCCAGACGAGCAGATGTGCTGCTTCGAGACAAAAAAAAAAAAAAAAAACGACACAGAGGGCAATACCCAATGCCGCTTAGGTGGAGCTGACACAAACAAACAAGATGAATAAAAAAAAATAAAAAAAAAGGCTTGCAGCAAAACAATGCAAAATGAAACCGGATTAATATTTAAATAGATCATTTGCAAGATTGGGATAATTAGCGAGTCATATTCATGTATTCACTTGAGGGGATATCAGAATGAAGCATGTCTACTTATTCAAATAGGATGCAACATGTCACCGGGTGCGTATATGCAAATGCACATATGCCGCTAATTACGCCGCCGCGCCTGTCACGGAGCCACACAGTGAAAAAAAAAAAAAAAAAAATGTTCAAAGTTGCCTGTGAACTGTTCAACCAGGCTGCTCAGGTCTAATTAAAACACGCTCGTCCCCGAGGTCTTATCAAAGCACCTTGGAAAAAATATGTACATCTCAAATGGAAGAAAAAATTAGCTAAATAAAGGACTTCATCGTCCAAACCGCTGGGATTTGGGAATATTTTTGACCCCGAGGCAAAACGGACGGTTATTTTTGACGTCTCTTAAACGCGACGCCATCGGAATGGAGGTGTGTTTTGATGGGTGGTTTTATTTATTTCATTTTATTTTTAATGAGAGGTAAAGCTTTTGATTGCGTTTCTACCCCGGCGGGTTTGTCTTTCCGGCACGCTCTGATCTATACAAGATTTATCATTTTAATGAGAAATTACTAGATTCCTCACCTGCGGAGCCCGACGTTTGATGCTAACTGCGGAGGACATCGTTGTTGCTGTCGAGAAAAACAATACAAATGTATTCATGATTACGAGTGGACATGTTCATAGCATATGACTAAATAAAACCAAAAATAAAACAAAAATACTCACGTTGAACGGAAAGGGAGTAGGAGACGGGGAGTCAACTTCATGCATCGCAACTTTTTGAACATTCTTAACTGCCATAATATAGGAAAAAAACGTAACTATAGGATAATAATACGAAATAAAACTAAAATAAAATACAATTACTCACTTTTAGGTGGTCAAAAACCAGAAGTCACATGGGAGAATGGCTGAATCTGCCCCAAATGTTACTATTAGGGGAAAAAAACACAATGCAACTTCATGCATTGCGCCTTTTTGAACATTCTTAACTGCCATAATATAGGAAAAGAAGGAAACCATAGGATAATAATACTAAATAAAACTAAAATAAAATATAATTACTCACTTTTAGATGGTCAAAAACCAGAAGTCACATGGGAGAATGGCTGAATCTGCCCAAATGTTACTATTAGGGGAAAAAAACAGAAATGTATTCATGATTACGAGTGGACATGTTCATAGCATACGCTCATATGACTAAATAAAACCAAAAATAAAACAAAAATACTCACGTTTAACGGAAAGGTGGTAGAAGACAAGGAGTCAACTTCATGCATTGCGCCTTTTTGAACATTCTTAACTGCCATAATATGGGAAAAAACTTAACTATAAGATAATAATACTAAATAAAACTAAAATAAAATACAATTACTCACTTTTAGATGGTCAAAAACCAGAAGTCACATGGGAGAATGGCTGAATCTTCCCCAAATGTTACTATTAGGGGAAAAAAACAGAAATGTATTCATGATTACGAGTGGACATGTTCATAGCATACGCTCATATGACTAAATAAAACCAAAAATAAAACAAAAATACTCACGTTTAACGGAAAGGTGGTAGAAGACAAGGAGTCAACTTCATGCATTGCGCCTTTTTGAACATTCTTAACTGCCGTAATATGAGAAAAAAACATAACCATAGGATAATAATACTAAATAAAACTAAAATAAAATACAATTACTCACTTTTAGATGGTCAAAAACCAGAAGTCACATGGGAGAATGGCTGAATCTTCCCTAAATGTTACTATTAGGGGAAAAAAACAGAAATGTATTCATGATTACGAGTGGACATGTTCATAGCATACGCTCGTATGACTAAATAAAACCAAAAATAAAACAAAAATACTCACATTTAGCGGAAAGGGAGTAGGAGACGGGGAGTCAACTTCATGCATCGCAACTTTTTGAACATTCTTAACTGCCATAATATGGGAAAAAAACGTAACTATAGGATAATAATACTAAATAAAACTAAAATAAAATACAATTACTCACTTTTAGGCGATCAAAAACCAGAAGTCATGTGACAGAATGGCTGAATCTGCCCCAAATGTTACTATTAGGGAAAAAAAAACACAAATGCATTCATGATTACGAGTGGACATGTTCATAGCATACGCTCGTATGACTAAATAAAACCAAAAATAAAACAAAAATACTCACGTTTAGCAGAAAGGGGGTAGAAGACAGGGAGTCAACTTCATGCATTGCGCCTTTTTGAACATTCTTAACTGCCATAATATAGGAAAAAAACGTAACTATAGGATAATAAAACTAAATAAAACTAAAATAAAATACAATTACTCACTTTTAGATGGTCAAAAACCAGAAGTCATGTGACAGAATGGCTGAATTTGCCCTAAATGTTACTATTAGGGGAAAAAAAACACAAATGTATTCATGATTACAAGTGGACATGTTCATAGAATACGATTGTATGACTCAATAAAACCAAAAATAAAACAAAAATACTCACGTTTAGCGGAAAAGGGGTAGGTTCTATGTTTATCATCACATTTTTCCCCATTGCTACAAGTGGTACACCGTGCAGTATAGCTGTCTTTCATGCATAACGGCTAGCTATGTGTTATTTCATGCTCAGTGCCAATATTATATAAGATGCTTAATGCATTTACAGCACAACATTTTTGGTTCTTTTCCATTTCATCGTTTTTTTTTTTTACTCAAGGTGTGTTTCAACATGTTCTGCAAAGCGCGATAAACATTTTCAGATGAGCCTCTCAGCCCAAAACCAAGCAATTTGAGTCATTCCTCTGAAAGCTGACAGGAGTAATACAATAATAAAAGCCGCAGTCAGAAATAATTGCCGCAAAGGACATTTTGTGTCTCACTCGTTTGCATTCAAAAATATATCAATTTGTGTTAACATAAATTTGCATTTGCTCACACAACACAAAAGGGCGGCGGGGCGAGGAGCTCGCCGTGCAGAGCTGTCCGTGAAGCCTCCCGGCTCGGGGAGAATAAATTGTATGCAGCTCAAATCAAAGTCGTGTTGCACACAGTAATCTTTCTCCATTAAGGATGTCACTTTTTTGCAATCGTTTTGCAATTGCCGCCTAATATCTTTTACCACTCCACTGGCGGGGTTTCTCTTTCTCACACACACACACACACACACACACACATGTGCACTCACTGTTTCATCAAACAGTGTGAAGGTATCCTGCTGAAGGACTCGCTCATGTGTGTCTTTCAAATAGGAGTTGAGAAAGGCCTTGATTAGGATAGGAAGTCATGTGTGGTAAATTCAGCCATTTTTAAATCACTGTCGATATATATATATATGTGTGTGTGTGTGTGTGTGTGTGTGTGTGGCGTACACCTTCATAGCAGTCATAATTAACCAACATGTAGGTAAATAGCGATGAGAAATTAATTACACGCTTACAGTGACTCCCTTTCCACATGTTGGAGTGAACTTTGCTCCAATTTCCGGGTATAATAATTAAATTACTTCACTTTCTTGTGGTAAAATTTTCAGAAAAAAACACATTTTTTTTAATGTTATGTTGCACTATTTAATTCAACTTTAAATCAGGTTTTTTTTTTTTATTAATTAAAACAAATAAACAAATTTAAATTATTAAAATATTATTTAATTTATTATAAATTTTAGTATTAATTAATTATTTTATTTGTATTATTAATTAAAAATATTAATAATATTAAAGAAAAAAACTAGCGTCATGGGTTTGAACGGAAAGGTGCTACACTGACACCTAGTGGTGATAATAGGCATTAATACGTTATGCAGTGTACATTCATTCATTTTCTGGTGGGGTGCTGGAGCCTATCCCAGCTGTCATCAAGGCGAGAGGCGGGGTACACCCTGGCCTGATCGCCAGCCAATCACAGGGCACATATAGACAAACAACCATTCACACTCACATTCATACCTATGCACAATTTGGAGTCGCTAATTAACCTAGCATGTTTTTGGAATGTGGGAGGGAACCGGAGTACCCGGAGAAAACCCAAACTCCACACAGAGATGGCCGAGGGTGGAATTGAACTCGGGTCCCCTGCTGACCACTCGTCCACCGTGCAGCCTGTGCAGTGTACATATAATAATTTAAATAATTGCATGTCTCAAATTGTACAGAAAATGAACCAAGTGACATGAATTTCCTGTTCTATGGTTATCATCACAGGTATCCTCAGTAATGATGAGTAATGGTGCTGGGCAATGTATTGATATTTACAAAAGCACGATATCAAAAACAAACATATCATTCATATATACGTATATAGGTATCTACATATTTTCTGCAGTGTTTTTAGTTTTTATTAATACTTTATTATTACTTTTTTTCTGGTTTTGGTGCCATACCGACTTTTTAAGCAAGTTATGGATGCTCATCTTGTTGCATTTTGCTCCATTGTTTACACTGTTAGCTTTGAGCACCCCTTCACTTTTTGAAGCAATCAGAGATCCCCATGGAGATACAAAGGAGGAGAGGCTACATTAGAGCAACTATGTTTACATGAAATTTGTGGGGATTGATCGAGTTCATATGTTGTCCGATGGCGAAGTACGGCCAAGTACGGTATCTTAATTAGCGTTCAACAAATATCATAACATGGAACTAACATTTCTAGATGAGAAAAAAAAGAAAAGAATGAGTAGTTACTGGAGCCTGAAGATGTCTTGCGACTGCATTATCACATTATGGCCTATTGATGCGCCTGCCAATGAGGAAATTGCAGTCTCCGTCAGTCCTGTGATGGATTTCTGCCTGATTGCTCGACATGGAAAATGGACAATCCCGAGTGAAAGGCCCTTCCCTCTTTGATTGTCAGCTTCTGACAGTAGACGGATAATACTTTAGAAGAGGATGTTTTGGATACGCAAGAGCAGGGGGTGCTCAATAGGCCACGCTCTGCAAAAAATGTACATTGCTGAGAATCGAACCCAGATCTTATAGCTGTGTAGCCAAAATACTAACTCTTAGCTCACCGTTCTTAATTGGTTCCCGACCACAATGGATTCCTTATAAATGGAATATATTCACAGTTAAAGCATAAAAAACCTAAATATCTATTATTTTAACATAATTAGAGCCCTCTAAACAAAATATAACACCCCTATAGTCACACTTTTACTCATATTGAAGTGAAAATAAGAATTGTGCTTGTTGTTGTATGTGTGTTCCGGAAGTTCCGAGTCCTGACCTTTGTTAGGCATTATTATGCTGTCAATCAAACCCGCAACCTCACTTTGAATGAGTCATCTGAATGCCTTATATTAGTCAATTTAGCCATTTTTTATGCTTGAAATATTAATATATTTGCTAATAATACGTAGGTCGTATTCAATGTATGACAAACCTTAATGGAGTGAAGGCAAATTCAAAGGGCAAAGTGCGGAGGAATCACCGAGTACTTCAATTAATACCTTTTTGGAGTATTAATTTTTATCTTTATAAAAGCGTTTTTGTTCAAAAGTCTAAATAAGACTAAATAAAACTAAAATAAAGCAACATTATTCATTCAAAACAAACACTTAGACGGGATTACTTAAGCTGAATCAACATAACATAACATGCTTTTTTTACATCAACAAACATCATTCCAGCCTAAATAAGTTATTACATTAATATTAAATATTATTAAATATTAAATTATATTATTAAATATTACATTAAGATTGTGTAAAAGTAAAATAAAATTAAATTTATTTTATACATATATATATATATATAAATAGAGGTAAATAGAGCTACGGCTAAATATTTAAGACTAAATAAAACTAAAATAGAGTAAAACTACTTGCTGTGGGGGGTTCATGCATCACATTTTAACACCCGTAATTGTCATATAACAGTAAAAGGACATTAAATATTACATTAAGATTGTGTAAAAGTTAAATAAAATTAAATTTATTTTATACATATATATATAAATTGAGGTAAATAGAGCTACGGCTAAATATTTAAGACTAAATAAAACTAAAATAGAGTAAAACTACTTGCTGTGGGGGGGTTCATGCATCACATTTTAACACCCGTAATTGTCATAATAATATAACAGTAAAAGGACATTAAATATTACATTAAGATTGTGTAAAAGTTAAATAAAATGAAATTTATTTTATACATATATGTATATATATAAATTGAGGTAAATAGAGCTACGGCTAAATATTTAAGACTAAATAAAACTAAAATAGAGTAAAACTACTTGCTGTGGGGGGTTCATGCATCACATTTTAACACCCGTAATTGTCATATAACAGTAAAAGGACATTAAAAATTACATTAAGATTGTGTAAAAGTTAAATAAAATGACATTTATTTTATACATGTATATATAAATTGAGGTAAATAGAGCTACGGCTAAATATTGAAGACTAAATAAAACTAAAATAGAGTAAAACTACTTGCTGTGGGGGGTTCATGCATCACATTTTAACACCCGTAATTGTCATATAACAGTAAAAGGACATTAAATATTACATTAAGATTGTGTAAAAGTTAAATAAAATTAAATTTATTTTATACATATACATATATATATATATATATATATATATATATATATATATATATATATATATATATATATTGAGGTAAATAGAGCTACGGCTCAATATTTAAGACTAAATAAAACTAAAATAGAGTAAAACTACTTGCTGTGGTGGGTTCATGCATCACATTTTAACACCCGTAATTGTCATATAACAGTAAAAGGACATTAAAAATTACATTAAGATTGTGTAAAAGTTAAATAAAATGACATTTATTTTATACATATATATAAATTGAGGTAAATAGAGCTACGGCTAAATATTTAAGACTAAATAAAACTAAAATAGAGTAAAACTACTTGCTGTGGGGGGTTCATGCATCACATTTTAACACCCGTAATTGTCATATAACAGTAAAAGGACATTAAATATTACATTAAGATTGTGTAAAGGTTAAATAAAATGACATTTATTTTATACATGTATATATAAATTGAGGTAAATAGAGCTACGGCTAAATATTGAAGACTAAATAAAACTAAAATAGAGTAAAACTACTTGCTGTGGGGGGTTCATGCATCACATTTTAACACCCGTAATTGTCATATAACAGTAAAAGGACATTAAATATTACATTAAGATTGTGTAAAAGTTAAATAAAATTAAATTTATTTTATACATATATATATATATATATATATATTGAGGTAAATAGAGCTACGGCTCAATATTTAAGACTAAATAAAACTAAAATAGAGTAAAACTACTTGCTGTGGTGGGTTCATGCATCACATTTTAACACCCGTAATTGTCATATAACAGTAAAAGGACATTAAAAATTACATTAAGATTGTGTAAAAGTTAAATAAAATGACATTTATTTTATACATATATATAAATAGAGTTAAATAGAGCTACGGCTAAATATTTAAGACTAAATAAAACTAAAATAGAGTAAAATTACTTGCTGTGGGGGGGTTCATGCATCACATTTTAACACCCGTAATTGTCATATAACAGTAAAAGGACATTAAATATTACATTAAGATTGTGTAAAAGTTAAATAAAATGACATTTATTTTATACATATATATATAAATTGAGGTAAATAGAGCTACGGCTAAATATTTAAGACTAAATAAAACTAAAATAGAGTAAAACTACTTGCTGTGGGGGGTTCATGCATCACATTTTAACACCCGTAATTGTCATATAACAGTAAAAGGACATTAAATATTACATTAAGATTGTGTAAAAGTTAAATAAAATGACATTTATTTTATACATATATATATAAATTGAGGTCAATAGAGCTACGGCTAAATATTGAAGACTAAATAAAACTAAAATAGAGTAAAACTACTGGCTGTGGGGGGGTTCATGCATCACATTTTAACACCCGTAATTGTCATATAACAGTAAAAGGACATTAAATATTACATTAAAATTGTGTAAAAGTTAAATAAAATTAAATTTATTTATTTAAAGGACATTAAAAATTGCCATTATGTATTCATCAGCTACAATAGAGATGAGTTCTATGTTTATCATCACATTTCTACCCATTGCTACGAGTCTTTCATGCATAACGGCTAGCTATGTGTCATTTCATGCTCAGTATTATTATATATTGTTATATATTATATTGGCGGCACGGCGGTCTGGTGGTTAGTGCGCAGACCTCACAGCTAGGAGACCAGGGTTCGGTCCCCGCCCTCGGCCATCTCTGTGTGGAGTTTGCATGTTCTCCCCGTGCATGCGTGGGTTTTCTCCGGGTACTCCGGTTTCCTCCCACATTCCAAAAACATGCTAGGTTAATTGGCCACTCCAAATTGTCCATAGGTATGAATGCGAGTGTGAATGGTTGTTTGTCTATATGTGCCCTGTGATTGGCTGGCGACCAGTCCAGGGTGTACCCAGCCTCTCGCCCGAAGACAGCTGGGATAGGCTCCAGCACCCCCCGCGACCCTCATGAGGAAAAAGCGGTAGAAAATGAATGAATGAATATATTATATTGTTATATATTAGGCTATATATATTATTGCGCAATATTATATAAGATGCTTAATGCATTCACAGCACAACGGATATTTTTGGTTCTTTTCCATTTCATCGGTTGCATGAGTAGCAACATGTTTTTTCATGCATATTATTGCCTAAAAATGACAATATTCATACACAATGATTACTTACAAAAAAAAACAGCCCCCCCTCCCACCGCATGAAGCCATACATTTAGTGTTATTGACCGCGGCCCATAGGCTGTCATTTAAAGCAGCGGAGACACTGCAGGGTCCCTAATATTCTTCAGATTGAAGATGCCATGAAAACATTGCCTGAGTGTAAAAAAAAAAAAAAAAAAAAAAAAGGTAAACGTTTCTCTGATGCAGATGGAGCGCTCTCAAATCATGCCTCCCCGTATTCAGCACCTCCCTCCGAACTCCACCTCCTCCCCATCTCAATTGTGTCCCTCGCCTCCGGCAAATGGGAATCATTTGTTTGTGTGAACTTCCCATAACCTGCAGCGCGCCAGACACTTATCATTCAGAGTGGTGGGGCTCCTTCGTCCTTCTTCGTTATAATACCTCATTCCACACCCCCGCCGACCCCCCCCCCAACCTTCTGTACCGCCTTTCAATATGTATTGTTTTCGCTTTTTTTCTTTTTTAATAACTGATTTCTGCTTTCGTTGAAAATGGACGCCAACAAAGAAAAAAATCTGCTAAACTTCTATTTCCCAAATATCCAAAAAAAAAAAGGTCTTTTGTGCTACATTCGATAAAGTCTACAACATTGTAAAGTTTTCCCATAATGCATTTGGATGCTGCAATGACGTCAGCCTCCCCCTGTTGAACACAAGCAGCATTGAGAGCTGATGCTAAAATAGCTGATGTTTGTTATTTTAAAGTCATATTGGTACAAGTAAGAGGCTGCACAGTGGTCGAGTGGTTAGAGCGCAGACCTCACAGCTAGGAGACCAGGGTTCAATTCCACACTCGGCCATCTCTGTGTGGAGTTTGCATGTTGTGCATGCGTGGGTTTTCTCCGGCTTCCTTCCCGCATTCCAAAAACATGCTAGGTTAATTAGTGACTCCAAATTGTCCATAGGTATGAATGTGAGTGTGAATGGTTGTTTGTCTATATGTGCCCTGTGATTGGCTGGCTGGCTGTACGAAGACAGCTGGGATAGGCTCCAGCACTCCCCGCGACCCTCATGAGGATAAGCGGTAAAAAAATGAATGAATGGTACAAGTAATGTATATTAAGTATCCTAAGTATTATTGAGTGTTAGGTTGCTGCGTGATGAGTTTAATGTTTGTAAGATGAAACAGTGAGTTTGCAAGTTCCAAAATGTTCACAAGGTCATTGTGAGTTATTTCAAAGCTTATGATTGGTTCCTGCCAAATAAAGAGCTGCTATAATATGCTATTTTATGACTTGGACACATGCAGTTCCTTTTTTATTGTCCACATATTTCAACTTTCTTCTTACATAATATTCTCAAAATATTATGATTTTATTCCCATAATATTTGGACTTTTCCCCATAATATTCTAACTTTTCATCAAACTTATTTTCTAAAAAATTAATACTTTATTTTATTTTAGTTCTGGTGATATTATGTCATCTTAAAAAATATAATAATATTTTAAATTTACGATTCTAAAATGACATTATTTTTCCTCATAATATTTTAAGTATATTCTCATACAATATATATTTTTTCTAATATTTTTACTTCATTCTGGATTCCTAATAATATAAAGTTAAGAAGACTTAAGCATCAAAAAATTAATATTTTTGATTTGAATATGGATTTTAGAAGAGCTCAGAAGTATCAGAAGTATCAATATTTCAGTATTGATCCAAACGCACCACATTACAGTTGTGCAATACGTTGTAAACAAATAATAAAGCAGTGTAAAAGTAACTATAGGGGTGTTATTTTTTGTCTGGAGGGCTCTAACAGTGTTTAAAAGTCATAAACAACTTTTCTATGCTTGGGTCCATTCATATTATATTATTTTATGATACACATGTTTATTAAATTGACCCATTTTTTCTAATAAACAATAAGACTGAGCAAAAATACACACGTGACGTTAATAAGGAATTAGTTTAAGCTCCTTCAGCAGTGCAGTTGTATTGAAGCTTTAGCATTAGCTTATATTCGTCATGCCATATTTCACGTCATTAACTCAATTAATTAATGAAACGCACACATAAGTACTTTCCAAAAACACTCCGCAACATTCAGTGACACCATCATGAGTGGAAATGATCGACATGGAGGAACAAATACCTGAAAAGGACGCAAACTTTCCCCGAACCGAACCACGGCG
This sequence comes from Doryrhamphus excisus, assembly GCF_030265055.1. Classification (NCBI taxonomy): domain Eukaryota; kingdom Metazoa; phylum Chordata; class Actinopteri; order Syngnathiformes; family Syngnathidae; genus Doryrhamphus; species Doryrhamphus excisus. Next base: position 3,909,536 of record NC_080486.1, read on the forward strand.
TCACTGAACCGGAAGCCAAGTGTCCCCAGTATAGCGCCAAATGCGACCCCTGCCGGAGACCTCCGGTACTACAACAGCTTGTACTATTGCTGATGCTAAGTTTGCAGAGCAAAATAAAAATAGGAAATTTCGAAATTAGCAAGACTAACATCAGACATTTGTGAGAATAAAGTTGTACATTTAAGAAAAAAATATTTTATTCTCGGATATGTATGAGAATAAATACAATTTATGACTTTATTCTTGTAATATCACAACTTTATTCCCGTAAATTTACCTGAATATATTTGTAAAAGAAAAGTTGTCCATTTATGAGAAAAAAAAGTAGTAAATTTACACGAAAAAAATCTGAATTTAACTTTGCCCAACACCAACGATCACATAAGTAATTTTCTTATTATAATAATTCAAATATATGATTAAAATTATCAGACATTTCAAAAATAAAGTTGTAAAATAACAAGAATAAAGTTGTACATTTATGAGAAAACAAATTGTATTATTAAAATTATTTATTTATTATTTATTTTTATTTATTATGAATGTAAAATTTACAACATTTTTCCTTAATTTCCAATAATAAAGTTGTAAATTTACAATCCCTCATTTTTTTATTATAATAATTCAAATATATTATTAAAATTATCGGACATTTAAAAAAAAAAGTTGTATATTTACAAGAAAAAAAGTTGTTAAGTCATTCAAGAAAAAGTCGTACATTTACGGGAAAAAAATGAGTAATATGTAAATCGTTTTTCTATACTCTAAATATTCATTCATAAATTCATAAATAAGGTAAGGTCAAGAATCATTTAAAAAAAAGGAAATCAGATATAATATAATTATTTTATTTTATTTTATTTTATTTTATTTTATTTTATTTTATTTTATTTTATTTTATTTTATTTTATTTTATTTTATTTTATTTTATTTTATTTTATTTTATTTTATTTTATTTTATTTATAATCATTCATTTATATGATTAAAATTATCAGACATTTCAATAATAAAGTTGTAAAATAACAAGAATAAAGTTGTACATTTACGAGAAAAAAGTTGTTAAGTCATACAAGAAAAAGCCGTACATTTACGAGAAAAAAATTGTAATAAAATAGTAATACGTAAATCGTTTTTATGTACTCTAAATATGATTGATAAATAAGGAATCCAGCTTTGCAGAGATTCACCTATCACTATTGTACAGCAAAGCATAAAAAAAAGGAAATTCCGAAATTTGCAACACTAAAATCAGACATAATATAATACATTAATTTAATTTAATTTAATTTAATTTTATTTTATTTTATTTTATTTTATTTTATTTTATTTTATTTTATTTTATTTTATTTTATTTTATTTTATTTTATTTTATTTTATTTAAGAAAAAGTCGTACATTTACGAGAAAAAATTAATTAAAAATTAATTAATATTAAATGTATTTATTATTTATTTTTATTTATTATTAATATAAAATTAACAACATTTTTCCTTAATTTCCAAGAATAAAATAGTACATTTACAAGAAAAAAAAAATCACACATTTACGAGAAAGAAGTTGGGAATTTTGTAGGAAAAAAAAGTCAGGAATTTACAGTCGGAATATTACCTTTGCTGGGATGTAGGAAAAAAAACAATATACAATATTATATATATTATATATATTTATATTGGTTCTGGATAAATGAAGACCAATTTTTCTCAATTCTTTCCTCTCATAATCCGGTGCGGCGTTCCTTATGCTCCAATCTCCTTCCATATGTAATCTCAGGGTGTTTTCATTACCACTCATCTTATCATCCATACTGTGGATCTCCTTTGTCCACTTATTATTATTTTTTAATATATATATATATATATATATGCCTTTATTCTGACAAGTCAGTATTCTGGAAAGCCGGGAGCGTTCCACCCCCTTTTTCATTTCCCTAATGTTCCCGTGCCGTATGCACCTTCCTAACCTCTAATTTCATTTCCCTAACCTGGTCGCCATCATCATGATGATGTACAGCCCACTCCCATTCCCACTCGCTTCGGTGTTTTTTTTTTTTTATCTGTGGAAATGTGAATATTTGTAGAAATAATAAAAGAGAAAAAGGAAGAAAAAAAAAATGGCGGTGAATTTTCTTGGTTGCTTTTAATCCCTCATTTATGTGAAGTCGGCTTTGGAAAAATGAAGCTGTCACTGTATTTTTTTTACTTCCTTTCACTGCAGAGAAGCGGGAATTCATTCCACCTCGTCTCGGGATATGTCGGAGACAAAGAGGAATTATGGGTAAATGTACCAATTTTCTGACATGTGCCGTTCATTTCAGACCAATATTCCCTTCTCACTGTATGATTTTACTCATTTTTTACATTTAATGCTTATTTATAGGGGTCAAAATTGGGATTTGAGCCAAATGGAGATTCAAACTCGCGCTCTTCTGACTGTGAGGCCAACACCGTGCAGCCTGGGGTGAGTAAGACTTTCCTAAAAATGTGTTTAAAGATGTTTAGGTCATGTCTATCAAGACTTGTGATGGAGCATTGCATTGATAACAGCAGCTTTGGGTCACGTGGAACATAGGCTTACACTGCCATCTAGTGGTTGGAACAGGAATAGTCGCTGTTTGATTGCAGATAGGGAAATTACTGTTAATATTACTTCTATTGTAGCAATATAGAATAGCAATAATCATTAAAAAAATTTATATAGTGAAGAAAAAAAATTTAATATACTATACTATTCATTAATCAACTGCATCTTTTTGGACAAAAAATTAATAGTAATAAAAAAAATTAAATTACATTATTTTTAATAATCCCTTTTAATAATTATAAATGTCTTATTTTCTGTTTTTATGTCTACTATATTGGGTAATACAAGCACATAGATGACTATAGGGGTGCTATTTTATGTCTAGAGGGCTCTGATTACATTAAAAACCGTATGTAGAAGGTTGTAAATTGGTTTGTAGGTTAGGTAGGTAGGGAAAAAGCTCGTAAAAATTCGTACATTTTTGAGAAAAAAATTGTACATTTCCAAGAAAAAAATTGTAATATTACCTTTGTCCAAGACCAAAAGTCTCGTAAATGTATGAATTATTTTTCTCATATATTTACAAGGATAAAGTCGTAAATGTACTTTATTCTTTTAAATTTAAGAGGGAAAAAGCTGTATATGTAAAATAAAAAAATCATAAATTTTTTAGAAAAAAATTGCAAATTTCCAAGAAAAAAATTGTAATATTACCAAAGTCTAAGGCCAAAAGTCTCGTAAATGTACAACTTATTTTTCTCATATATTTACAAGGATAAAGTCATATTTACAAGGATAAAGTCATAAATTTAGTTTATTTGTATATATTTAAGAGGAAAAATCTGTACATTTGTGACACAAAAATTCGCACATTTTTTAGAAAAAATTGTAAATTTCCAAGAAAAAAATTGTAATATTACCAAAGTCCAAGGCCAAAAGTCTCGTAAATGTACGACTTATTTTTCTCATATATTTACAAGAATAAAGACGTAAATTTACTTTATTGTTATGAATTTAAGAGGGAAAAAGCTGTATATGTAAAATAAAAAAATCATACATTTTTTAGAAAATAATTGTAAATTTCCAAGAAAAAATTTTTAATATTACCAAAGTCCGAGGCCAAAAGTCTTGTAAATGTACGACTTATTTTTCTCATATATTTACGAGTATAAAGTCGTAAATTTACTTTATTCTTATAAATTTAAGAGGAAAAAACTGTAAATTGTGACACAAAAATTCGCACATTTTTTTTGAAAAAAATTGTAAATTTCCAAGACAAATTTTTTAATATTACCAAAGTCCAAGGCTTTACTTTATTCTTATAAATTTAAGAGGGAAAAAGCTGTATATGTACAATAAAAAAATCATTTTTTTTTTTTGAAAAAAATTGTAAATTGCCAAGAATTTTTTTTTAATATTACCGAAGTCCGAGGCCAAAAGTCTTGTAAATGTACGATTTTTTTTTCTCATATATTTACAAGGTCAATTTACAAGAATAAAGTTGCAAATTGCGCAAAAAAAAATTGTAAAATTACAAGACAAAAAGTCGTTACTAAAACTTTCATTATAATAATTAATAAAAATTTAGAATAAAGTCAACTTAATTCTTGTAATATTCTCATAATATTACAACTTTTTTTTCTCATAAATTCACAACTTTATTCTAACTATTTTTTTTCAATGCAACCGAATCCTCAAGTAATCAGGTAACGCTAACATTCCGATTGTCCGTCCCGTGTCCCTCCATGCCTAAATCTCCTTTCTGAGACGTGCGCGGCGGCCATGATGGCGGCGTGTAATGGCGTGCTGTCAGGGAGAGTCTCTCAGATGAGATATGTGACCGGCATGCTAAGACGTAGTTTTATCCGAGGTGTAAGAGAGCGACGAGGCCCCCGTGTCTCTGATTAAAGTTCCTGTGGGTACACACTCGTCCAAAAAACACGGCGTGTGTGCGCTCATAAATAAATAGCAGGCAGGAAGAAGCGTGTGCGCACGTACGCCGCATACACATTGCACACGCCATCCCGTGGCGGTTTGCTGTTGTTTTGACCTCAGCCGGGGCGGCGTGTCTATTATGGACTTGATAGGAGGATTTGGCCGATGTTGATTCTAGACCGCCATAAATAACCTGAGTGTTTTTCGCCGAGTCGCACGACAATATACAGACAATGAAAACGCTCGCCTTTATCCCACGGCGCCGTCAACACGCTCTAACCGTGTGATAGCGCCGGGATAAACACGTATAAACACGGAATGTTTTACATCACAAATAAAAGATGACGGAAAGCAGCCTCATCCAGCTGTGAGCTTTCGATAGAATTCCGTGGAAGCGTGAGAGGGAATGATGACTTCCTCGGACATCGATATACGTGTATCAGTGTAGTATTACTTCCTGTGGGTATCAAATAGGAAATATATTACAGTACAAAGTAAATAGTAAACTGAGCAGAATATCACATAGGAAAGTCGGGATTTATACGTACAGAGTGAGTCAGAGCTTTTTTTCCTGTCACTCACGCAGAAGAGATCTGGATTGCTTTTTTACTTTTTTTTATAAATGTTTATAAATTTTATATTCATTAAATTTTGTAAATGTATACATTTTTTATAAATTTTCTATGATTTTTAAATAAATTTTTTATGACTTTTTAATAATTTTTTTATATTTTTTTAATAATTTCTTTATACATTTTTTATAAATTTTTTATAATTTTTTTATAAAATTTTAAAAATTTTTAATCAATTTTTTATAAATTTTTATGAAAAATGTTGTAAATTTATTTTATTTTTATAAATACAAAATATTTTTGTATTTTACGGCCTTCTAGGAATTTAATCAAACCAAACAAAAAATAAAAAAATAGAAAAATCTGCAGTGATTTGATGTCAAAATATTGAGAAAAAACTTGCAAACTAACCATAAAGTTGTAATTTCAAAAAATGTATGTAATATCAGGAAAAATAATGCAATTTTAGTTGAAATATGAAAGAAAAATTACATTTTTAAAAATATATATCAGAAGGAAAAAAAACTAAGCGACCAATATTCCAAATGTTCCAATAACATGTATTGTTATTTTTTTGTACATTGGGATTTATACGTACAGAGCAACTCTGAGCTTTTCTTCCTGTCACTCACGCACGAGATAAATAAAAGATGACGGAAAGCAGCCTCATCCAGCTGTGAACTTTCGATAGAATCCCGGTGGAAGCGTGAGAGGGAATGATGACTTTCTCGGACATCGATATGCGTGTATCAATGTAGTATTACTTCCTGTGGGTATCAAATCGGAAACATATTACAGTGTAAAGTAAATAGTAAACTGAGCAGAATATCACATAGGAAAGTCAGGATTTATACGTACAGAGTGAGTCAGAGCTTTTTTTCCTGTCACTCACGCAGAAGAGACCTGAACTGCTTTTTTACTTTTTTTAATAATTTTTTATAAATGTTTATAAATTTTATATTTATTAAATTTTGTAAATTTATAATTTTTTATAAATCTTTTATATATTTTTTTATAAATTTTGTATAAATGTTTTATAAATTTTTTATAATTTTTTATAATTTTTTAAATATTTTTTTATATTTTGTCTATAAATTTTGTATACATTTTAATGAAATTTTTATAAATTTTTTGTAAATTTATAAATTTTTATAAATACAAAATATTTTTGTATTTTACCGCCTTCTAGGAATTTAATCAAACCAAACAAAAAATTAAAATATTTCAGAATCTGCAGTGATTTGATGTAAAAATATTGAGAAAAAAGTTGCAAACTAACCAGAAAGTTATAATTTCAAAAAATTCATGTAATATTATCAGGAAAAATAATGCAATTTTAGTTGAAATATTAAAAAAAAATTACATTTTTAGAAAAAATAATTACAAGAAAAAACAATGACTTTTTTATGTAAATTATAGAACTTTATTACTATAAATCGCATAATTTTTCCTGTTAATTTACGACTTTTTTCCTATCAATTTACAAATATAAGATTACAAATATGTTTTTTAATGGTAATATTATGAAAAGTGGAAATATTTTGAGATTTAAAAAAATGATGCAAGGACAAATAATGTAATTTTTGTAGCACAGAGCTGAAATATATTTTTTACATCGGAATATGATGAGAAATAAACAAAACAAACAAAAAATGTACCACTTTTTATTTCTTATTTATTTATTTATTTATTTCCAACTTTTTTGCGTAATTCTACCACTTTTTCCCTTTAAATTTATGATTTTTTCACATTTATGTATGACTTGTTTTCTCGTGAATTGAAAAAAATAAAATTGTTTCATTATAATTATTATAATTCTACGAGATTGTGCTCACAAATTTTCAACTTTTTTTCCACGTGCATTTTTAATAATTTTTCTTATAAATTTTACGACTTTATTCCCGTAAATCAAATTATATTTATAATGCACATGATGTAGTTGCCTTTTATTGGGGCCAACCTAAGGTGGGCCCACTGACAACTGAGCGTTTTACCCCCTCGCTTATATACCTGAGCCAACAGCACCCTCTAGTGTACAAGCAGAGAAATGCGTGTATTTGACACTTTATTAGGCACAAGCTGCAATACAATAACTGTATCAAAAATACAAATAATATTGATTATTTTTTATTGGCACTGTATGAGATATTATTTTTAGTCAGTACTAAATCACCGCAAATGTACATATTAAAAATCATGTTGCTTTTGATAAATATAAAATGTACAGTTAATTCAATTAATATACAAAAATCAACATTATTTTACAGTATTATTTACATATTTTATTATACAATATAACACCCCATAATATGTTTCCTAACAACCGGTAACCTTAAAAATATGCTCCATGCATTTGTCTTATATTATGATTGAGACTATGATGAGACCTGATCCTGCGTCAGTGGTCCGCCTGTGCGGAAGGCGAAGGACTGGGCTGGGGAAAGTGTTTGAACATGTCCGGTGCTTGACCCTGCGGAGGCGATGGGATGGGAGTGTCTGGAGAAGCTGCGGGAACAAAGAAAAGCGGAAGTATTCCTCCGGGTTGATATCCCACGGGTGCGTTCCCTTACCTATCTGTGGAGTGTGTGTTATGGGCATGGTGCTGATGAGCAGCGTGTGTCCAGTCACCGGGTCCTGGGTCAGCTGGGTGTGTGCCGGGTGGTGGAAATGCGGGGCCTCGGAGGTCAAGCCTGGATGGAAAACATTGGCTCTCATTGGTCGGCATGACAACGTTACAATGGAGTATGAGGGCCGCATTGAAAAAAATAATCATCTTAGATTTTGAGACTGAAGAGGCAAATTAACGAGAATAAAGTCGCAAATTTACAAGCAAAATGTTAAAATAAAATTGTAAAATTGACATAAAAAAGTAGAAAATTTATGAGAATAAGTTTGTAAAATTACGGGAAAAAAGTCGTAAATTAACAAGAAAAATTCTGTGATTTATAGTAATAAAGTTGTACAAATTACATTAAAAAGTCATCAATTTATGAGAATAAAGTTGCAAATTTACAAGAAAAATTTTGTAATATTAAGGGAATAAAGTTGTAAAATTAACATGAAAAATTTATGAGAATAAATTTGTAAATTGATGGGAAAAAAGTCATAAATTAACAAGAAAAATTCTGTGATTTATAGTAATAAAGTTGTACAATTTGCATTAAAAAAGTAATCAATTTATGAGAATAAAGTCGCAAATTTACAAGAAAAATGTTGTGATATTATGGGAATAAAGTAGTAAAATTAACATGAAAAAGTTATACATTTATTAGAATAAATTTGTAAATTGATGACAAAAAGTAATAAATTAACAACAAAAATTCTGTGATATTATAGGAATAAAGTTGTACAATTTACATGAAAAAAGTCATCAATTTAAGAGAAAAAAGTCAAAAATTTACAAGAAAAATGTTGTGATATTACGGGAATAAAGTAGTAAAATTAACATGAAAAAGTTATAAATTTATGAGAATAAATTTGTAAATTGATGGAGAAAAAAGTCATAAATTAACAAGAAAAATTCTGAGATTTATAGTAATAAAGTTGTACAATTTACATGAAAAAAGTCATCAATGTACGAGAATTTATGAGTTGTAAATTGATGAGAATAAAGTCATAAATTAACATTTATATAAGCAGGCTGGCAACACGCAGTTGTCCGGGATTGACCAGGAAGTACCTCAGACTGGCTCCAATAAAAGGCCACTACATTGAAAAAAGTCTAAAAAATGTTATATTGTTATTCTATGAAATTTACGACTTTATTCTTGTGAATTTACAATTTTTTCTCGTAAATTCACAACTGCATTCTCTTAAACTTAGAAACACATTTTAAATTATTATTAAAATGTAATTATTATTACATTATTTTACATATGTAATTATTATTATCAAAAATATATATATATATAAATTTTCTCTTCTATTTTTTTACATTTGTTTTTAAAATTGATATTTTATTTTATTTGTTAAACAAAATTATAAAAAATATTTTTCTTTTATTTGTATTTTTAATTATTTTTTGTGCTGAAATTAAATATGATTTTTAAAAATTATTTTATTTATTTATTTTTATTTGATTAAATGACATGCTAAATTACTATGCATCATTAAGACATTGCAAAAGAAGCAACATGGCCCGTTAGCATCACCTCCCAGCAGCATCTCGTGCAGCAGGTTGTCTATCTTGGCCAAACCGCACAGCTTGATGAACTGGAGCTGCTCGATCATTTGCCAGGTGATGCTCTGCAAGGTGGGCAGAAGAAGTAACAACTCCCCGAAACGACCCCGCGAGTCGTACTGGCGGTCGTTAATGTAGTCTTCCAGGCTCATCTGGACCTGCGATCACACATAGAATCAACAAAATCTCTTGATGATGATGATGATGATGATGATGATGCAAGTGATAAATTCGAGAACACACGTTGCACTTACCTGCAGACGCGTGGCTTTGATCTTTGACGGATCCCGCAAGGACTTTGCATCTGCAGAAAGGAAGGAAAGTCCCAAAACTTAGTAGTATAAGGTTATAACCATAGTAGCCCCAATATTGTGATTTATACCATAAATAGGGAGGGTTTGAATGACGCTAACAATGCTAACATGCAAATGTTAGCATGCCAACACCTAGCATAATAGCATAAGTGTTTGTATAAGTGCCTATCTCTGAAAATGCTAAAAATGTTAATATTTATTTATTAGCATGCTAACACCTAGCATAATAACTGCTACTATGCTAATATTAGAATGCCAGCAATAACAATATGCTAACAGCATGCTAACACTTGCATGATGATGGTAAGTTTACATATGTCTACCATGAAAATGGCTAAAAATGGTAGTATGCTAACATTAACATTCTAGCAATGCTAACATGCTAACACTTACATGACAGTGGTAAGTGTTTATATGTGTGTCTGCCCATGAACATAGGAAGACATAGCATAATTAGATTAGCATGCTAACATCTAGCATAATAACTCTAAGTGTCTGCTACGATGCTAATATTAGAATGCCAGCAATGACAATATGCTAACAGCATGCTAACACTTGCATGATGATGGTAAGTTTACATATGTCTACCATGAAAATAGCTAAAAATGGTAGTATGCTAACATGCTAACATCAGCATGCTAACACTTACATGACAGTGGTAAGTGTTTATATGTGTGTCTACACATGAACATAGGAAAACATAGTATAATTATATTAGCATGCTAACACCTAGTATGATAACTCTGTCTGCTACTATGCTAATATTAGAATGCCAGCAATGACAATATGCTAACAACAGCATGGTAACACTGATAGTGGTGTTTATATATGTGTCTACCCATGAAAATAAGTAATAATGCTAGTATGCCAAGATTACAATGCTAGCACTGCTAACATGCTAACATCAGCATGCTAACACTTATATGATAGTGGTGTTTATATATGTGTCTACCCATGAAAATAGGTAATAATGCTAGTATGCTAACATTGGAATGCTAGCTCTGCTAACATCAGCATGCTAATACTTATATGATAGTGGTGTTTATATATGTGTCTACCAATGAAAATAGGTAATAATGCTAGTATGCCAATATTAGAATGCTAGCACTGCTAACATGCTAACATCAGCATGCTAACACTTATATGATAGTGGTGTTTATATATGAAAATAAGGGATAATGCTGGTATGCTAACATTAGAATGCTAGCACTGCTAACATGCTAACATCAGCATGCTAACACTTATATGATAGTGGTGTTTATATATGTGTCTACCCATGAAAATAGGTAATAATGCTAGTATGCTAACATTAGAATGCTAGCACTGCTAACATGCTAACATTTATATGATAGTGGTGTTTATATATGAAAATAGGTAATATGCTAGTATGCTAACATTACAATGCTAGCACTGCTAACATGCTAACATCAGCATGCTAACACTTAGTGGTGTTCATATATGTGTCTACCCGTGAAAATAGGTAATAATGCTAGTATGCTAACAGCATGGCTAACATGTTTAAGAATTATGGTTACCAGGGTCAAAGAAGACGATGGCCTTGAGCGCCGCGTACTCGGTGTCATCAATTTGAATATCCTGGAAAGGCTGCACCAGCTCGTCCAGAACTCGGTTGGCCACCCTGCAGATCTCAGCTTCTGGACTGTTTCTGTGAATCACGCAGCCATTCCCTGAACACAAACACATACTCAAATATTATGTCAGTAATGAGTAATACCATGTACACTTTTGAAGTCTGAAGAAGTCAAAAAGAACCCTTGAGTTAATCATTCCTCGGCTAACACAACATTTAATCAGTCACCTCCAATGGTTGAGGTTCTGGAGGCCGCTTACCTAAAAGCAGGAAGTCCTTGAACGGCATTGACCTTTTGGCCACTCCTAGCAGGAGGTGCTCTCCTGCATGAGCCCTGAGCAAGCTCACCTGAAAGCGAACCCACACAAAAAAAAAACACTTGAACACAAATAATTCAAAATACACGTCATTAATAACACTAGAAAAATAGTCAGGGTGTAGTCGAGTGTACAGTTTTTGTATGCTGATATGGATTCAGTTAATCATTGCATCAGTTATTAGCCTAAGTGCCTGTTTAGCCAAAAATACGCTAGCATTTATGAGTAGTCATACTCAATATGCCAATATCCATCATATCGATAATATCAACGTCAAAGTATCCGCAAAAGTCCTCCGCAATGTAATATGCATATATAGTACATAAAATAAAAGCCTTTATTGCATTTGTAGCAGCTTGTTCCAAAGAAAATTTTTTTGCACGTGCATGCCCTGAACTCCATTACATAAATGTATTTTTCTACACTTACTTCCTATTTTTGCTTTTATTTTAAGACAAATTGAAAAAATATTTTAATGTCATAAGTTTATTATGTGTTGACATGAATTCGGCTGCATTATCATTTCCGTAATTGTTTTTTTTTTTTTTATAAATGTGTTGTTTAAAATGTTTAATGGCAAACTAAATGTGGAAGTTTGATTGAAATTTTATTGATTAATTATAAGTAATTGTCTAAAATATTTTGAATTAAATAGTGAGTTATTTATTTGAATTTACTACAATTTTATTTATTTTTCATTTATTTTGTTATTTTTACAATTAATTTCAATAGAATAAAAGTTCAAAAAAAAGGCATGAACATGTCCGAACTGTGAATTTTCTGTATTATTTATTACCATAAAATATAATTTTATATTTAATGGGACACACATACAAGTTAAAATTTCAAAATATAAATAAATATTTATATAAAAATATAAATAAAATATAAATAAATAAAATTGTATTTCACCAAAAGTCTTGGGGATTAAGATCAAGATGTGGATGTTTGATTGAAATATTATTGATTAATTATGAGGTAATTGTCTAAAATATCTTGAATTAAATAGTGAGTTATTTATTTGAATTTACTAAGATTTATTTGTATTTATTTTCCATTTACTTTATTATTTTTACTATTAATTAATTACAAATAAATACAAGTTCAATACAATAAAAGCACAAACATGTGAATTTTCAAATATTATTTTATATTTACTACTTTTGGCTGAACTCCAAATTGTGCAGCTTTATTTAGAGTCATGAACCCTGGATATTTCTTTATATTTCATTAATCGCTATGATTATTTTAATTTAATTTAAAACTGAAATTATATCGTTTACATCTGGCATTTCCTCCACACCAGTAAAATGTACTTTTTAGTGATGTTATAATGGTAATATGTAATATGTAATATAATCGTATATCTTAAAATTTATTATTTAGTTTTTTTCCTTGTCTTTACATGTAGTATGTGATTTTTTGCATTTATTATGTTGAAAAAGTGTAATATTTTTAGATATAAAAAGTGTATAAAGTGCACACTGGTGGTCAAACACAGCTCATTAGCATTAAAGCTGCAGACCTTACCTGGTCATCCAATGGTAGCTCTCCAAACGAAGGGATGTATTTTGCCCATTCCACCAGCACCAGTAATTGCTGTCTCATAGAATCACACACATCCCCAACAGTGGCCGATTTCTGCTCTGTCATGTCTGCTATTCCAACGGGAATGCTAATCTGGATGGAAACGGGGGGACGGATTACAATCTCTCGTGTGTATTTACTCTTTGGATAAAGCACTCCACTTGCTCCGAATGCCAGAAATGACAATATGCTAACAACAGCATGCTAACATTGCATGATAGTGTATAGACATATAAGTTTGTATATGTCTACCGGGAAAATAGCTAAAAATGGCAGTATGCTAACATTAACATGCTAGCAATGCTAACATGCTAACATAAGCATGCTAGCACTTGCATGACAGTGGTAAGTGTTTATGTGTGCCTACCCATGAACATAGGAAGAAAATGCTAATATGCTGACATTAGCATGCTAGCAATTCTAACATGCAAATAGCATGCCAACACTTGCCTAATAGCGGAAGGTGTTTACAATGTGTGAACACTTATATGATAGTGGTGTTTATATATGTGTCTACCCATGAAATAGGTAATAATGCTAGTATGCCAACATTAGAATGCTAGCACTGCTAACATCAGCATGCTAACACTTATATGATAGTGGTGTTTATATATATGTCTCCCCATGAAAATAGGTCATAATATATTAATATTAATAATAAAATATGCCAACATTAGAATGCTAACACTTGCATAACAGTGGTAAGTGTTTATGTGTCTATGAAAATATTAAAAATGCTAGTATGCTAACATTAGCATGCTAGCACTGCTAACATGCTAACATCAGCATGCTAACACCTGCATGATAGCGGTAAGCTTTTATGTGTCTATGAAAATATAAAAAATGCTAGTATGCTAACATTAGCATACTAGCACTGTTAACATGCTAACATCAGCATGCTAACACTTGCATGATAGCGGTAAGCTTTTATGTGTCTATGAAAATATAAAAAATGCTAGTATGCTAAAATAAAAACTGCTAGTATGTTAACATTAGCATGCTAGCACTGCTAACATGCTAACATCAGCATGCTAACACTTATATGATAGTGGTGTTTATATATGTATGTGTCTACCCATGAAAATAGGTAACAATGCTAGTATGCCAACAATAGAATGCTAGCGCTGCTAACATCAGCATGCTAACACTTATATGATAGTGGTGTTTATATATGTATGTGTCTACCCATGAAAATAGGTAACAATGCTAGTATGCCAACAATAGAATGCTAGCACTGCTAACATTAGCATGCTAACACTTATATGATAGTGGTGTTTATATATGTATGTGTCTACCCATGAAAATAGGTAACAATGCTAGTATGCCAACATTAGAATGCTAGCACTGCTAACATCAGCATGCTAACACTTATATGATAGTGGTGTTTATATATGTGTCTACCCATGGAAATAGGTAATATTGCTAGTATGCCAACATTAGAATGCTAGCACTGCTAACATGCTAACATTAGCATGCTAACACTTATATGATAGTGGTGTTTATATATGTGTCTACCCATGAAGCTGCAGCTTAGATGTTAATTATTGCTTATCAGAAAAGGAAGTTTAGCCACCTGTTGGGACAGAGATTCAGCCTGGGCCAGAACAGTGATCGGTGGCACATCTTGGGAGTCGGGGATACTTCGTCTGGAGCTGATTCGATCTCGTTCGTTCTGCACGGCTAAAACAAAAACGAACGGATGAAGAAACTGAAAACTCTTTACTGTGCGACACCGATGACGGCAGTTAATATTTAGGAGAGTCGTCCTCGAGGCCTGGCATCAGCAAGAGGGAGTCAAACGTTAACCAGTTTGCAATCCACAACAACAGCTTTAAATAAGGCACGATTAGGGGCGGGGGTCGTAAAAAAACGCCGTGCCAAGGTTATTCCCCTCATAAACACACACGTAGAAGGTAATCAGCTATTTTACGGCAGGGACTACATCAACCATTTTGAAGCATCGGGATTTGAGTAGTTTGGTTTATACGGGCTTAAGTTGTCTGCGAAAATAGGATGTCACGTTGACCTTGACGTTACCTTCTTTCTTCATGCCAGCTCTGAAGCATTTGTTGAGTCTGCAGAAACGACACTGGTTCCTCTTATCTTTATCAACGACGCACTGTCTGCTGAACCTGAGGAACAACAGAGTAGCGTTTGTTTGTATTGTGGCTGTAGGACGTATCAATTTTAACATGTATCAATTAAAAAAAACACAGTAATAATGTTCATATTTGAGGTATCCATGTAACAATTGTTACAGTTACAGTTTGCAGTGCAGTTTGTGTGGAAATAAGTGACTGCCCCCTAAAGCTAATACCCGTTTGGGCCACCCTTAGCAGCAACAACTGCAATCAAGCGTTTGCGATAACTTGCAATTAATCTCTTACAGTAATAATGTTCATATTTGAGGTATCCATGTAACAATTGTTGCAGTTACAGTTTGCAGTGCAGTTTGTGTGGAAATAAATGACTGCCCCCTAAAGCTAATACCTGTTTAGGCCACCCTTAGCAGCAACAACTGCAATCAAGCGTTAGCGATAACTTGCAATTAATCTCTTACAGTAATAATGTTCATATTTGAGGTATCCATGTAACAATTGTTGCAGTTACAGTTTGCAGTGCAGTTTGTGTGGAAATAAGTGACTGCCTCCTAAAGCTAATACCCGTTTGGGCCACCGTTAGCAGCAACAACTGCAATCAAGCGTTAGCGATAACTTGCAATTAATCTCTCAGTTTGAGGTCACCAACAGATGGCCCGATATTTTTTTTTCAGGATTTTTTGGTCGACAGCAGAATTCATGGTTCCATTTATTCCCAGTGAGTCCCAGACCATCACACTACCACCACCATATTTTACTGTTGTTGACACCAGTCAAAAAAGTCACATGACATCATTTGGCTGGCGTCAAAATATCCGAAAAACTCCTCCGCAGGGTAATTTGCATATATAATACATAAAATAAAAGTCTTTGTTTGCATTTGTAGCAGCTCGTTCCAAAAAAACAAACAATTGCGCCATGCATGCCCTGAACTCCTTTACAAAAACTTGTTTTTTTACGCTTACTTCTTATTGTTGCTTTTATTTTAAGACAAATTGAAAAAATATTTTTATGTCATGAGTTTTTTATGTGTTGACTTGAATTCGGCTGCATTATCATTTCCAATTTTTTTATTTTTTTTACAAATGTGTTGTTTAAAATGTTTAATAGCAAACTAAATGTGGAAGTTTGATTGAAATATTATTGATGAATTATGTGTAATTGTCTAAAATATTTTGAATTAAATAGTGAGTTATTTATTTGAATTTACTACAATTTATTTGTATTTATTTTCCATTTATTTTATTTTTTTTTACAATTAATTTCAATAAAATACAAGTTAAAAAAAGGCAGGAACTGTGAATTTTCTGTATTCATTTACATTTATTTATATATATATATAATTATTATCTTATTTTTTTATATATTTCAATTATTTAAAATATTAAATTAAATTAAATTAAATATTTTAATTTATATTTAATGGGACACACGCACAAGTTAAAATTTGGTGGATTTGGGGATCATCAAGATTTTTTTCGGCAAAATTGAAACAAGCCTTAATGCTATTTTTAGTCAGTAGTGGTTTTGGTCTTGGGATTCTGCTATGCAGGCCGTTTTTTCCCGGTGTTTCTCTTCTGGAGTCATAAACACTGACTTTTACTGAAGCAAATTAGGCCTGTAGTTCTTTGAATGTTGTTGTGGGGTCTTTTGTGACCTCTCTAATTAGTTGTCGCTGCGCTATTGAGGTTATTTTGGTTGGCCGGACAGTCCTGGGAAGGTTCAGAACTGTTCCATGTTTTTTGCTATTTGTAGATAATGGCTCTCACTGTAGTTTGCTGGAGTCCTAATGCTTTAGAAATGGCTTTTGGCTTTTTTCTCCCTTAATGATAACAATTTTTGATTTTAAAGTGTGACAAACATGCAAAAAAAGTAAGAAATCATCATTCATACCTGCAAGTATAGACGTGGTTTTTCCGTATGGAACGCCGGAAGAAGCCTTTACAGCCGTCACAGCTGGAAGCGCCGTAGTGTTTCCCCGTGGCTTTGTCTCCACAGATGGCACAGTTGCTGTTGGCCCCCTCCGGACCGGGTAGGCTTGACTCGGTTGGCATGGTCTCTGCAAGGCATAATGGATGATAGGAAATTTAAGCTATTAAAAATATTTTAATATTGTATATTAAAGTACTACTAAGACTCATACAGGAAATAGCAAACAGTCAGCGCTACTAATAAACATTAGCACTGATATCTTTATTTCCTGAGTCCATGTTATCGGCACAATTGTGATCATAATAATCAGCGACGCCATTTTTGTAGTCATAAACATAATCATCATCATCATGTGTATAGTTCCTCGCCTTCAAAAAAAAAATGAAGATCACATGTGCATTTAAAAATATCACATCAGGAAGCGACGCCAATAAAACGTGACGCGGTTTCTACCTAACTATTCCCAGCTTTATTAAAATTCTGATTGCACATTTTTTGGGATGTCTTTTCCCGGGCAATATCATGGCGTCTGCAATCAAAGAAATAAACATCAACAGCAATCAACAGGATAGGAAGCGTCATATTAAAATATAATCACTTTCATTTTCTTCATCTTTTAAAAGGCAGTTTATTTCATTCACCTTGTGTTTGGATGCAGACACCAGAAATGTTATTAAAGTAGGAAATCAGACTCTGTATATTTTGAAAATATTGTTAAATCTGGACTGTTGCAGCATGATTTTATTTATTTTTTCGTATCACCAAAAATATCTACAATATATCAGATTTTTATGCTATTTTTTGTCACATTAATATATATATATTTTATTATTAATTAATTTTTTACATTATTCTACTATGTTTACCACACAAAATATATTAATGCATAGCTTAGTTTGTTTTATTTATATTATTTTCATTTTATTATTTTAGTTATTTTATGCTATTTTTTGTCATTAATATATATTTTTATTATTAATTCAATTTTTACATTATTCTACTATGTTTACCACATATATATGATATATAATGATACATAGTTCAATTTGTATTATTGATATTATTTTATTTTGTTATTTTATTTATTTATTGTTATTTTTTGTCATATTAATATATATTTTTATTATTAATTCATATTTTTACATTATTCTACTATGTTTACCACACCAAATATATTAATACATAGCTTAGTTTGTTTTATTGATATTATTTTATTATTTTATTTATTTTATGCTATTTTTTGTCATATTAATATTATTTTATTATTATTAATTCATTTTTTTACATTATTCTACTATGTTTACCATACAAAATATGTTCATACATAGCTTAGTTTTATTATTTTTATGTGCAATTTTATTAAATTTTTAACTTGCATTACTAGAATTTTGGGACAAATTTTTAAGCATTGATTTAATTGATTGATTTAATTTTTAACTAATAATCTGTATTTCCAAGCTCTTTTGGGAAAATGTCAAGCATTTCTGCCTGCATAGTGTGTAATATTATAAATGTTAAAATTAATAGATATTAATGTATTATTTTGATTTGGGGGCAAAAAATTGTTATGTATACTTTTTATTCTTACAAAAGATTTTTTTTTAATAAATATATATACTTGTATATATCATTATTTTCAAATTATTTATTTTATTTATTTTTTGCTCAATAAAATTGGATATAAATATATTTTAAAAAATCAAATAAAATAGTAGAAATAATAGGTAATTTTTTTCACAAATTTTCTTGATTTTTACCAATTTTTTAATTAAAAAAAAAAAATTTAGGTTATGCTCTGCCTGCATGTGTTTTCACTCATTATGGCCTCGTCTATGCTAAAACTTAAGCTACTTCCTGCCATTTTGTGTACTGATAAATGACAAGTGACTCTATTAAAGTTTAGCTCGGTTATAAAGGCCTTGTATATGCTAAAACATGTCCAAATCGCACTGACAGACTTCTGCATGGACATCTTCGGGCCTAGAAAAACTACAAGAGCACCGTTGAACTTACCTCCACCTCCATAAAGTACCTCAGCATTGTCAAAGCCCAGTGTGCTGTATGAAGGATCCAGACAGTCACAGTAGTTGGCCACTTCCATATCTAATAGAGATTTACTCTGAGGAGTGGGTGGATACTTCATTCCTGTCTTGTCCTTCGTTTCTTCCTCGTCTATACACTATCTAACATCTTACAGGCATGACCACAGGAGATCCCTTAAATAAAAGATCTATAATCTCATGTGATTGGTCCTTGAAGAAGGTGAGAAGGAGGAGCTGTGTGGAAGACTTCTCACCTTATTGTACATGACTTATCTCTCCTGTTCCTCTGCACTTATCACAAGGATGGAGAGATAGCGGTGTAAGAAATCACACCTTGATTCCAGTGTTTTTTATTTTTTTAAATATGATTAAATACATTTTTTTTTTAGATATGGCTTTGTATTTTTTCTGTGTGCAAAAATCTAAAAACGTGGACGCACGCAGATTTAGAAAAGTGTGCGTGCATGAGGTCCCCAGGCCGTGTAATCTAATCAATAGTGGAGTAATAGCTGCACCACCTCAGCAGATATTATCTAGAAAGGCGCTCGGTGAAGAGCCAAACACTGATAAGTCCATTAAAGCGTTCCACAAACACACCTCTCGGCTTGTTGTCCAGTCCTTGCTTCATAAAACTCACTGACCGCACACTATTCTATAGTGAGAATCGAACCAGCAACCATCAGGGTTGGGAGACGGCCAATCTTCCACCCATTGTGGAAAATATGAAATGATTTGTTTATTACCAGCAGGGGGACCCAATAAATTTTTACAGTTTTTAGCAGACTAAAAATCAGAAATCAGAAATTTTGATTGAGGATCGAACCAGCAATCCGCTTGTTTTTATATTTAATAATCACACTCAATAAATAACACAGCAGTGACTCACCAGTTTGACTCTATTTTTATAGCTTTGCTTCATAAAACTCACTGACCGCACACTATTCCCCGAGTGAGAATCGAACCAGCAACCATCAGGGTTGGGAGACGGCCAATCTCCCACCCATCATGGAAAATGTGAAATGATTTTTTTACCAGCAGGGGGACCCAATACATTTTTCCAGTTTTTAGCATACTAAAAGTCAGAAATCAGAAATTGTGATTGAGGATCGAACCAGCAATCCACTTGTTTTTATATTCACAAAACCGAATAAAAACCGAGAGTGTACAAAGAACAAGAGGCCAAAATTTTCATCAAAAACAAAAACAAAAACCGAAAACTGGGAAGTTTTACTCTATTTTTATAGCTTTGCTTCATAAAACTCACTGACCGCACACTATTCCCCGAGTGAGAATCGAACCAGCAACCATCAGGGTTGGGAGACAACCAATCTCCCACCCATTGTGGAAAATATTAAATGATTTGTTTTATTACCAGCAGGTGGCTGGCTGCAGTTTAGAATTAAACCTCCGATAATTAAGCAAAAAAACAAAAACAAAAACAAAAACAAAAACAAAAACAAAAACAAAAACAAAAACAAAAACAAAAACAGGACAGGCGGTCACACCACAACAAACAAGAAACTAAGACTAACATAATAAAGCCATAGCAAAAAAAGTGTAATGATAACCACAGATAATAGCATGTTGATAGCATAACTGACAAATGGGGCTTAAAAAACACACTACAATACTCTTTAACTACATATTTTGAAGGGCCTTTTATTGTGGCCACTCTTAGGCAATAATCATGCTGTCTAATCAGCATCTTGAGATATTAATAACAACATTTGAGATATTTTTTTAGGAATCAGATGCAGTAACGGCAGTCAAAGATCCTTGCTGCGAGAGGAGTACTTTGCTGTTTTTAGGAACCACCTCCAAAAACACTAGTCAAAGATTCTCGATATGAGAGGAGTACTTTGCTGTTTTTAGGAATCAGGTGCAAAAACACTAGTAAAACATTCTTGATATGAGAGGAGTACTTTGCTCTTTTTAGGAGAATCACCTCCAAAAACACTAGTCAAAGATTCTTGATATGAGAGGAGTACTTTGCTGTTTTTAGGAATCACCTCCAAAAACATGAGTCAAAGATTCTCTATATGACAGGAGTACTTTGCTGTTTTTAGGAATCAGGTGCAAAAACACTAGTCAAAGATTCTCGATATGAAAGGAATACATTGCTGTTTCTAGGAATCATCTCCGAAAACACTAGTCAAAGATTCTTGATATGAGAGGAGTACTTTGCTGTTTTTAGGAATCACCTCCAAAAACACTAGTCAAAGATTCTCTATATGAGAGGAGTACTTTGCTGTTTTTAGGAATCAGGTGCAAAAACACGAGTCAAAGATTCTCTATATGAGAGTAGTACTTTGCTGTTTTTAGGAATTAGCCACAAAAATGCTAACCAAAGATTCTTTATATGACAAAGTTTCTTGCTGTTTTTAGGAATTAGCTGCAAAAACACTAGTCAACGATTCTCGATATGAGAGGAGTACCTTGCTGTTTTTAGGAATTAGCCACAAAAACACTAACCAGAGATTCTTTATATGACATAGTTTCTTGCTGTTTTTAGGAATCATCTGCAAAAACACTAGTCAGAGATTCTCAATATGAGGGGAGAACTTTGCTGTTTTTAGGAATCGCCTCCAAAAACACTAGTCAAAGATTCTCTAGTAAAAGATCTACAACATGAGAGCAGCCCTCTGCTGTTTTTAGGAATCAGGTGCCAAAACGCTCATCAAAGAGCCTATATATGTATGCTGTTTTTGAGGACCCATAGCAATAAAGCCAATGCCCCATCATGACGGGACCCCATTAGTTCAGCATTCATTGTAAGAATGCAAGCTATTTTTGTGTACATACAGAAAGTTTAAGATCTTCCAGTTCAGCTCATAAAAAATGCACAGGCTAAGTTTAATGTAAAATGGTGGAGAGACCACCCCCCCCCCCCGAGACAAGGGGGGGCCGTAAAGAGAGAGAGAGAGACGTGATATATTTGGATTACATTTTAACCAGACCTCCTGACTCATCAGCTTTGCAGAGAGTGAAAAATGTACTCATAACAATCGTGTTCACGCCTAACTGACAAAAGCAGTGAATGAGTCAACACTCAAGCTAATTGTGTTTAATAACAACGTCTGGCATGATCACTCACTGCAACACAACATGATAATATTATAAAAATGCTTCTTTAATATCAAGCTAAAAGCCAGTGGGACAAACAAACTGTGCTATAACACTGTCAACACGGCAGTGTTTTGATTTAGGCTAGTAATATATTCATAAAAGTGAGTACAGTTTCAGGCAATAATAACTGTGTGTTGAGTCTTTTGCAGTACATCTGTACAAGCTGTACGCTGGCTACTTTAAAGTATATCCGTGAGCCAATATCAATATGTGTACCGCTATCAACTTTTATGCTGAAATCGGGCTGATAATTATCAGACATCCCTACTAATGTTACATAAATTACAACATTATATTCTTATATTATGACCCAAACCCTAACCCTAACCCATAACCCATAACCCCCCAACCCTAACCCCAACCCTAAACCCTCACCCCAAACCCTAACCCTGCCCCAACCCCTAACCCTAATCCCTGACCCTACCCCAACCCCTAACCCTACCCCAACCCCCAACCCCCAACCCCCAACCCCTAACCCCAACCCGTAACCCTAACCTTACCCCAACCCCTAACCCTACGCCAACCCACAACCCCCACCCCCAACCCGTAACCCTAACCCTACCCCAACCTCAACCCCTAACCCTACCCCCAACCCCTAAGCCCAACCCGTAACCCTAACCCAACCCCTAACCCTACCCCAACACCCAACCCCAAACCCTAACCCTGCCCCCAAACCCTAACCCTAATCCCTTACCCTACCCCAACCCCTAACCCTACCCCAACCCCCAACCCCCAACCCCTAACCCCAACCCATAACCCTAACCTTACCCCAACGCCTAACCCGTAACCCTACCCCAACCCCTAGCCCTACCCCAACCCCCAACCCCTAACCCCAACCCGTAACCCGTAACCCGTAACCCGTAACCCGTAACCCGTAACCCCTAACCCTAACCCTAACCCTAACCCTAACCTAAACCCTACCCCACCCCAACCCCAAACCCCAAACCCCAAACCCCCAACCCCAACCCGTAACCCTAACCTTACCCCTAACCCTTACCCTAACACCTAATACTGCTATTTTATTTGAAATTATTTTAATGCATTTTTTGAATAATGAAAATATATTCAAAATTAAAGAAAATAAATTAAAAAATCAGCTTCATGCAGGTAATTGGCTAGTGGTTTATGAGGAAATCTTAATACTTTTTTTATATATTTTATTTTTATATAATATAAAATTCTATATTTAATTTTTTCTTGAATATACAGTATATTTTTTCCTTCATAATATTTTTATAATTTTTATATAATATATTTTATTTTTTATATATTGTTATTTATTCGATTTTTATATGTATATACAATTATACAGCATATATTCGTATTTTTTTCTCTAATATGGATGTGTTTTTCAATTCTGATGTTCCTAAATGATGCTGTCTACCACTAAGGGGAACTCATACCACAGTTTGAGAATCCATGCCATCCAAAACACTCAAGGCGAAGAATGTAAAAGTTGGATATTAGATATATTATATAATATATTATATATATTATATTGGATATTAGATATCCCTATTCATAATACATGTGTTGACGTTGTCGCTATTATCACTGACAAGCGTGACTTACCTGTGTTTCTCCTCCTGTCCGGGATGCGCATTGATCCAGGCGTTGCACTCCAGCAGCGATCGAGTCCAAGTGGGAGAGTCTGGCGACGGACGAAAAAAAAAAAAGTCAAACGCATTCAACAACAATTAAAAAGTAAAGTTTGGAGAGGCGAGCGGCTTATAATTCATGGTGCCACACACTGAATGGCGCCGCCATAGTCCTGCCATTAGATCGATTTACTAAACAAACGCAAAGATGGGTGGGGATGTTAAACAGTAACCCAAGCGCCATAAAATCTAAAAGGAGAGGGCTCGCCAGGTGTGGGTGTTTGGAAGTCAGGAAAAAAGAGCCGTGATGACGGGAGGTAATGTTTCACAAAGTAATGGTGACAAAGTAACAATTTGTGACACCATGCAGTTAAATAAGAGACCAAGAAAGTAAAGATGTCCGATAAGCACAAGCACAAGCACAAATCTTATTTATGTCTTATTTTCTCTAATTATGTCTACTATATTGAGTAATAGGAGTGTAATGCGACTATAGGGGTGCTATTTCATGTCTAGAGGGCTCTAATTACCATATCTAGAAGGTCCACAGTTGGGTGATAAATGAGGGATTACTGCAACCTATTTGCAGAAATAGAAACAAGCTTAAGTGACATGTTTTGTATTGTTTTTATTATATATATTTTTTATTCATATCCCTTGCACATTCCTTTTCTTTGTTATTTACTTTTTAGAAACATAAATAGACATAGACTTCCTTTATTGTCATTGCACAATAACACAGCAGTGAAATTGCCAATGAAATGTCTTTACCTGGCTCCTGGATATTAATAAATAATAATAATAAATAGATTACATCAAATATGAACATCAATGTACAGTATAAACAGTAAATTGCACAAATAATTTAAATAATTTGGAATAAATAATAATAATGTAAAGTTTTGCATGTGCTTGTGGGCAGGTAGAGGGGCTTATTTATTATTTATTATTCATTTTATATAATATATATAATATAATATATATAATAAATATATAATATAATTATTTATATAAATTATTAATTTATTTATTTTATATATTATATATTTATTTATTTTCTTATTTATGTTGATATTGTTCTGTAGAATTGCACTTTTATGTTCCTGTAATTCTGTTTATACTGTTTTATTCTGTTTTGTAATTGAAGTTTTTAATCAAATATATATTTAAAAAAATAAATAAACAACAAGTAAACAGTACACAAATAATTTAATTAATTTGAAATAGAAAATAATAATTTAAAGTTTTGCATGTGCGTGTGGGGAGGTAGAGGGGCTTATTTTTTGTATATTTATTTTAATATAATATATTTTATATATGATATATTTATTTATTTTCTTATTTATGTTGATATTGTTCTGTAGAATTGCACTTTTATGTTCCTGTAATTCTGCTTATACTGTTTAATACTGTTTTGTAATTGGAATTGAAGTTTTTAATCAAATATATTTAAAAATAAATTAATTTAAAAAAATAATAAAAGTTTGTGTGGTACGGTGTGAGGCGGAACCTTTGTATCTCTCCAGTTTCAGCCGGACTGCTATACGGCTGGACACTTCCTGGTTTGCGTCAGACGCCATCTTCAAAGGAACGCTAGCATCTTTCTCAATTTGCTGTTCAGGTCGGTAAATTGTCCATGAACAACAAGATAAGTTCATAAAAATAGTTGTGTTCATGTTTGGATGTGTGTTGTGAAATTAACCGCTGATTTAATTCGGTAACACTAGTGAAAGTTATAGAGAAAGTTTGTTGTAAAAACATCAAAGACATAACCGCTCATCCGGGTACTTGACTTTTTTGGTTAGCTCGCCACCCAGTGGAACTACGTGGTATTTTAATGGTCATAAAATTGTGTAATTTTTTTATTTATAAGTGTGTTACAGGAAGTTACTAGGATACATTATTATATTCTTGAGAATTATTCCAGTAATATGTGGGATTTACAGATGTTTGATGACATGTCACAATGTAAGCATGTTGTAGGATGCGTTAAAAGGGTTGTTAGAACAAACAAATGCAATTAATGGCGATTTGTGCCAAAACAGGTGTGATTAATCACAAGGAAATTAGGTGAAAGTGATGTTAAAGTGATAAGTAATTAAGAATGGAAATGCAAATAACTGGAGTGATTTGACAGATGTGTATTTTGTGTTTGTTAAATACAGAGACGCAATCCGCAAGGGAACGCTACGCATCATCTTCATTTTGCTGTTCTGCCTGCATTTCAATTCAGGTAAATTATCTTCCTTATGGTGCCCACTTGGGACCCGTAACATACGCATACTGTATGTAGTGATAGTACTTGAATGCATTGAGGTAAAAGAAAGAAAACCACAATAACGGATGTTTCTCCGCTGGCTTCTCTCTTAGTATGACTCACTAAGTTCATTATCAACGTGTAGTCACGCATTCACACGATTTTTATGGGTGCATCCATTTTTTTCCCCCACCTACTTTATCTACTGTATTTCAACAGTAATAGTACTGTATTTCAACAAAACGAAACAAAAAAAAATTGAAATGTGTACTTAAAATAAGTAGAATTATCACCACAAGTCATGTAGTGTAATATTATTTATTTATTATGTGTTATTATGAAACAAATACATTATGAAACACAAAGAAATGACGACAGCCGTAATAAACTTTCCCTTAACACATTTAAGCTCTAAAAGTGTGCCAAACAACACACTTCCGGCTGTTTTTCACAATAAAACCACAACACCTGCTAGCATGAATTAGCTTAACAATGAATACATAACATATAATAACGTCGTTAAAACTCATTTTTATGAATTCAGCCACGGAGTCAACTTTTGGGAACGATGTGGTGAAGGTTATGTGTAATTTTCACCTGAAGAACACAACTAAGGTGCGTTCAAGGACCCTCGGAGAAACATAATGTTATAATAAGACGTAAATATGCAAAAGCTGTGAGCTTTTATTATGTATTTTATGAATTAAAGCCCTTATAAATTCTAAATTCATCATAGTTTTTTTTTTTTTTAGAAATGTGTCTTCTTTTAATCACCTCGTACTTTGGTACGTGACAAAAATAAAATAAAAAAAAAATAATAAAAAAAAAACTATATTAGGAAAGCAGGAAGTGAACAAATGTAACAGTTACTGATTGTAAAAGTACCAGATGGAGGGGTAGGATTTAATAAGCTAACCCCTATGAATTAGCTTAATAACTAACGCTAGCACTGAATACAAACACGCGGCCAGCGGGCCAAATGTGGCCCGCAGGACACTAGTTTGAGGCCCCCGCCTTGATATGAAAGTTTAATGTTAGTGCGGCCCGCGCAAGTTTTATATGGATGCTATATGCTATCATGTACCCAGAAAAAATTATTACGTTTGATTAATGTGTAATTAATAGTTATCCTCCCTATCCGTGTGGAAGTGGTAAGTTTTTGGCTATTTAAGTTTAAAGGAAATAACTTGAAGTGGCCAGTGGCCCCCAGGTAAATTGAGTTTAAGACCCCTGCGTTATGATGACATGGATTTAAATACCCGTTCCTGGGAAGCACCAGGAACAAGTCCTCCTCCCCAAGAGTGTTAGCATATCCAAGCAGTTGAAGGTAGTCAAACTCAGCAACACCTCATTGAGACCCTGCAGTTCAAGATGCTCCAGGTAATAAAGTCGGAAGAGATGATAAGGGATGAAGCACACCACCATGATGATGGCGAAGCAGAGGCTCTTCAGCTGAGCCCCGAAGTCCTGCTGCGACGTGCATCGCTGGTGGTGCTTCCTGTATAAAAGCCACAGGACGTTGGCTTGGAGGCCCGTAAGCGCTAAGGCCACGGTGATGATCAAAGCGCTGATGATGTAGTTGATCACCTTAGCGGTGGTTCCGATGCTTTTCCCGAAATTGAAGCACTGAAACGAGCCGTCGGAGCTGTCGTCGTTGCTTTTGCCGTAAGAGAAATAGATGATGCAAGTGACGAAGACAAACACTAGAATCCATATCACCACGCTCGCGGCGAGCGCGTAAATTCTAGGCGGGGACGCCACCACCTCGGCCTTGCGGTAGAACGCCAAAAGCCGTGTAATGAGGATGACTACATAGAAGCTGAAGGACATGTACATGTGGATGTGGATCATACTGCTCACCACTTTACACAATCCAAAGCCCAGACTCCAGTTCTGGGCCGCGTGGTAGTAGATCCTGAAGGGCACGCTGAGGAGGAAAACAAAGTGAGCGAAGATGAGGTTGAGCACGGCGATGGAGGTGGCGGACGCCGCCCTGGACTTCATGATGAGTATGGTTAGACTCAGGCTGGTGGTCCCGATGAGAAGAACCAGAGTGTAGATGACGATCAGGACCATGTGGTGCTCCTGATGATGCAACGCCGGTACCGTGCTGTCATTTTGGGGGCTCATGGTCAGCGTGGAGGTCTCAGACGGACTGGTGAAGGTTAGTTTTGAGTCCATCTGGCTGTTTCTGCAATCGGCGGTGTGCGCTATGACAATAACAAAGCAGTGGAAACGAATTAATACTTCTTGAAAATACAAAAATTGAAATTAAATACATGACGATAACAAAGCAGTGGATGGCAATAATAACAAATTAATACTTCTTGAAATAATTAATAAAAATTGAAATTAAATACACGACAATAACAAAGCAGTGGATGGCAATAATAACAAATTAATACTTCTTGAAACAATTACAATTTTTTTTTATTAAATACATTATTGTATCTAATTATGCTTAAATGTGTCAATAAAATCAAGAAAATACAATTCGAATAAAATAAAAAATAATGAAATAATTGCATGCATTTTTAAATTATATTTAATTATTAATTATATTTATTATATAATTTATGATGTTAATTATATTTAATTATATTTTGTAATTATATTGTATATTTTATAGAATTATTTGAGACCAAGTAACATAAATAAATACTGTACACTTTCAAATAATTATTTAATATGTCCATGAAATACAATTTGAATTAAAAAGGTTCCATTAATTCAAAGAATAAACAATTAATTACAGAATTAAATAATTCCTAAAATGTTATTAATTAATTCAAATTGGAATTATATACATTTTATTTAATTCAAATTTTAATTATGTTATACATTTATATATAATTTCTTTATTTAAGCCATGAGGATCAAAAGTAATAAAATTAAAAATAATTTTAAATAATTACTTAACTTATTTAATTATGTAATTATATTGTATATTTTATGGAATTATTTGACACCAGGTAACATAAATAAATACTGTACACTTTGAAATAATTATTTAATATGTCCATGAAATACAATTTGAATTAAAAAGGTTCAATTAATTCAAACAATAAACAAATAATTATATAATTAAATAATTACTAAAATGTGTCATTAATTAATGAAATATATACATTTTATTTCATTCAAATTTTATTTAATTATGCCAAAAGTAATACAATTAAAAATAATTTAAAATAATGACTTAACTGTCATTAATTACATTATAAATTCAATAAAATTGAAATTCAATACATGCACGTCTCATTAAATGTGCCGTTAATTCATAAAATAAATAAGTATATAAATAAAAATCATTGCTTAAATGTGTCATTAATTAAATATCTGAATTCAAATTTTATTTTAACAATTTCCTAATGAATCTCTGCTGTTTGGATTAGCAACATAGTTCCGATATTAACTCCAATGAGATGATTCTATATGAACATTTTCACTGTATTCCTACCAAAATAAACAAACAAAAAGAAACAAAATCGTACCTTATGTTCCTTCAGGTCTCAGTGTTTTTGTTTCCTCGGTTGCTTGGATACAAGTGCACTCGGCTGCCAAGTTTATATCAATAATTATCCCGTGCTGCGTATATATATTCATCCACTGATGACTGCCTTTGCATGAGCGTGTGTGCAAACAGGTAATTGCATACAATGCTGGCAAACCACACAAACCTTACAGCTTCCTCCTTCCACTAATATGTGCGCTGTACTCTTAAACCAGGCGTGATAAAGCAAGAAAAGGCATGACAGAATATTATGTTAAATCATAGATATATAATGTATTTTTACATTTTAGCAAGAAACAAAAATAGAAGAGTGATAATCAGAGTAAGCTCACTGGTCATATTTGTCTTTAACTTCAATTTTACAACAGAAATATGGCTTTTCTATAAAAATTCGGCCTGAGAGCCGTTTCACCTTCACTGTAGTGCAGGGGTGTCCAATGTGTGGCTCAGGGGCCATTTGGGGACAAAATTTTTTGGGGACCAACATTTGTTTTTCAAAAAAGTAATTTTACAAGAATAAAGTTGTATTATAAATAAAAAAATATTTTTTCATTTTAATAAAGTTGTTCAAGAAGGATTTTTTACTAAAAGTGGTAAAATTATATTAAAACAAAAAATAAATGTTATTTTTGAATCAACTCAAAATATTATGGGAATAAAGTTTTAATTTTAGAAAAAAAAGAATTTACAAGAAAAAAACCAACTAATTTTCAAGTAATTAAAGTCAAAATATTAAGAGAAAAATATTGTATATGAACATGAAAAAAGTCGTGAAGAAGCGAGACAAAAGGGAAGTGTGGTTACGTGATGTAAGCACATTGCAGCACGCGCTGTTGCACGTTTCTCTGAACCCCCCCCCCGACCCCCGGCATCGCTACACTTGAAATTCCAAAATCCATCTTCAAACTAACTAAGGAAATAAATATTTTTAATTAACTGTAAAAATATATATAAAAACACAACATTTCCTTTTGCTCCCATTTTTTCATGAACTCTCAAATATTGTTAAATATATTTAAATATTATATATTATAAATAAAAATATATTAATATATAAAATATGAATATATATTAGAAATATTGTGAGCGTTTATCATTCAAAATACATGCAGATTATGATTAGTGTAGAGATTGGCTACAATAAAAGGCCGCTCCAAAACGTGCAGCGGGGGTCCCAAAACCCCCAAAAAACCTTTTATAGTAATCCTTCACCACTTCGCAAATTTACAGCTTCACTCTATCATTGTATTTTAGAAAGACATAACAATAAAATATTAAAAAAAATTAAAAATCAATATCAAGAATTATTATATGACAATAAATCCTACATTGTGAGAAAAAAAACTAGAAAACATTTTTACATTTTCTCTCCTATATTGAACAGGTGTGTTTCATTTGTTAGAATAATTACAATCATTTGTAGTCATATTTTAAGTACATCTATTAGAAAATCATTACAACCTTTCCCTTCAAAACAATACTACATATGTAAAAAAAACAAAAAAAACAGCACAGTTGTCAGTCCAAATCCCGAATTCAAGTAGTAGTGTGAAAAGTGTTAATACAAAAATAATCTTGTACAAAACATGAAAAGTTTTTGCAAAAGTTGTAGGCTTGAATTATGAATGAATTATGATTATAATATGACCAAGCTAACAACTTATATTGTAATTCTTAGCAAATAACATTGACTAGTTAGAAAAGTTTAAGTACTAATGTAGCACTCGAGACATTTTAGCTAATTCACACTGCAGGGTATGATGTTGTTTATGTACCCTTAATAGTCCACATTTTTGGGAATTGAGCGCATGCGCATATGACACGAGGTCACATGCTGCGCTTTGTTGACGGAAGTAACCATGGCTGCATGGTGGTGTCAATGCTCGCAATTTTTTTATTTATTTCGTGTAAGAAAATTTTTTTTTTTTTTAATTTAGCTTATTTTAGTGCTTTTGCTCTTTGTTCAGGTTGCATTTGTAAATAAGAATTTGTTCTTAAATTGCTTACCTGGGTAAATAAAGGTAAAATAAAAAAAATGATCGCAAATTTTTTATTTATTTCGCACAAAAAATTATTATTTTTTATTTTTATTTCGTTATTTTAGTGCTTTTGCTCTTTGTTCAGGCTGCATTTGTAAATAAGAATTTGTTCTTAAATTGCTTGCCTGGGTAAATAAAGGTAAAATAAAAAATTTTAAAAAATGCTCGCAAATTTTTTATTTATTTCGCGCAAAACATTATTTTTTATTTTTATTTCGTTTATTTTAGTGCTTTTGCTCTTTGTTCAGGCTGCATTTGTAAATAAGAATTTGTTCTTAAATTGCTTACCTGGGTAAATAAAGGTAAAATAATTTTTTTTTTAAATGCTCGCAAATTTTTTATTTATTTCACGCAAGAAATTAAGAAGGAAGAAGGCAAGAAATTTGACCATGGCGTCTTTTTGGGCCACTTGTCGTGATGCTTCAGTGGCGGGACATTGACATGAGTAAATCGAGCCATTTTTTTCCAGCGATGAAATTGTGATCGTGAATGTAGCCTAGCATAACACATTAACACAAGACATCCCACGGTTTCCTATAAATATGAGACCAAAATCTACATATATCCTTCCTGTGTGGGTTCATTCATGGGAAATGCATCTTGCGTCTCCTCCACAGAAGCAGTCTCTTTGACGTGAGGATGTGTGTAACCACGCTGAGCAGCATCAGGAAGATGGTCATTGACATCACGATCACATAGTGGCTAATGCTGTGTGAGAGACGGTGAGTTGAGTGAGTTCATGCAGTCGTATTAGTTGAATATTAGTTGAATATTTTAACACTTTACCTTGTGCCAATGTCCAACCAGCTGCCACTGTCCCGCACCAGGAAGAAAAAGTGCTAAAAAGAGAGTAAAATAAAACCATACGTGAGGTTTAACTATGAGGTAAGTCAATGAAAAGATGAATAATACGGGTGTTACCAAAGCCATCACGTCAGATATAACCAGGACAATGAGGAATAAGCTGTAAATGGAGAAATAAGTATTACAATTTATTTATTTTTATTTATGGTTAACTAAAACCATCCTAAAATGAATGAAGTTACCTTCTCGATGAGAGCTGCGTTGTAACTTGGATAGTCTCAAACGTGCACGTCACGATTATGAATGGAATAATGACCTGGAAAAGTAAAATGGACGACATATCAAACTAAAAAAGATGTGATCAAACATCATAAATACAAGTCCTTTACATTTATTTGATCATATTTACATTACATACCATGAAAACATACCATGAAAGGGTTTCAATAACTTAAATGCTAATAATGCTAACATTAGCATGCTAACACCGAGCATAATAGTGGTAAGTGCCTACCTCTGAAAATGTTAGTATAATTATGTTAACATACAAACACCTAACGTCACAAAAAATGCTAATATGCTCATGTTAGCAACGTGAAATGCATAAAACATGCTAATATGCTCATGTTAGCATGACAGCAATGGTAACATTCTAACATCTAACAATAATATCTACCTCTATAAACAGCTAACAACGCTACAATGCTAATGTTTACATGCTAGCAATGCTAAAATGCTACTGTTGGCATGCTAACACCTAGCATAATAGTGCTAAGTGCCGACCTCTTAAATGTTAGTATAATTATGTTAATGTACTAACACCTAACGTCACAAAAAATGCTAATATGCTCATGTTAGCAATTTGAAATGCACAAAAAATGCTAATATGCTCATGTTAGCATGATAGCAATGGAAACATGCTAACACCTAACATAATAACATCTACCTATATAAACAGCTAACAATGCTACTATGCTATGTTTACATGCTAGCAATGCTAAAATGCTACTGTTGGCATGCCAATACTTAGCATGATCGTGCTAAGTTTATTTAAGTGTCTACCCATGAAAAAACGGCTAAAAATGCAACTATGCTAATGCTAGCAATGCTAACATGCTAATGTTAGCATACAAACACCGAGCATGATAATAGTGTTTATACTGTGTATTTGTGTACCTATAATATATTAAAATGCTACTATGCTAATGTTAGCATGTATTAGCATGTCAACACAGGCTACCAACTAGCCTGCTAGTTTGCTAACATGCTAAGACTGAACATGATAGTGGTGTTTATATACATATGTGTCTACCCATGAATATAGCAATAATTGCAAGTATGCTCACGTTAGCTAGCAATGCTAACATGTAGCATGATAACATAATGTACTGGGGCAAATTTTTTTTTGTGGCGTTATATGCACAAATCATTATGCTTACCTTCCACATCAATAACCCTCCCATGATGAAGGGGTTGAAGACCGTCAGGAAGCAATAAACAGACGCAGGGTCAAAACTGGAAGAAAAGAAGAAAATACTCAAAGAAGGTAAGATACATAAAACAAATTGACAATAAGCATATTTCAACAAAAGTAGTTTTCATTATTTATAAATTTAATATTTTCATAGGTACAGGATAGCATTATTAAACATTATTAGAGCCCTCCAGACATGAAACAACACCCCTATAGTGACCTTTACACTCATATTACCCATTATAATAAACATAATAAGAGAAAATAAGACAACAGTAGCCTCGTAGTCGGGATCTGGTGCTTGTGCGTCTCATTGAACATCACAGTAACATTACTGACACCGACGGGCCAGTGTAGAATACTACATATCGTGTATTTGAATGCATCTTCTGAATGCTTTGAGACATTTTTATGCTTGAAAATGTTTTTATTAAAAATAAAAAACATACCTGTTGATGGATGCAATGTTCCCAGTGCCAAAGAAAGCGGTTATTATAAAAAAAACCTAAGTGACATATGCAGTCAAGGATAAAAACATGGCAGTTTCTGTTGCATCACTTGAAATCACTTGAAGGATACAAAGAAATAGGAACGCCGGATGTCGTCCAGCTTGAGCTGGCGAATTTTGGAGATGTCAATGTTGGCAGAGAAATCAATCGTGGAGAGCTGCAAGACAAAAGTCACTTGTCAAGAAAAAAAACTAGTCAATTGTCAAATTTAAACCCAGACTTGACGTCATCAACGGATATTGGCGAATATTCCAAGTATTTGTACCTCTTGTCTTCCTGAAAAGCCCTCAGCGATCATGGCTTCCTGTTCAATGTTGATCCACACAAACATCAACCAGGATAACACCGGTGGGAACAAGGCCTCCGACCTGGGGCACAAATTGTGGAAATTTTGCCGTTTCACCTTGCAGAACACTGTAGTGTAGGGGGTGTCCAATGTGTGGCTCAGGGGCCATTTGGGCACCAAACTTTTTTTTTAATTGGCTTGCAGCACTTAACAAGAAAATCAACCCCCCCCCAAAAAAGTAATTTTACAAGAATAAAGTTGTATTATTATGAGGAAAATTAATGTCATTTTAGTAACAAAGTTGTTGAAGTAGTTTTTTTTTTACTAAAAGTGGTAAAATTATGAGAAACAAAACAAAATAAACATGTTATTTATGAATAAACTCAAAATATTATGAGAATGAAGTCGTAATTTTACAAAAAAATTAATTTACCAGAAAAAAAAACTAATGGACTAACTCCAAGCGCGAAGGCAAAATATTAAGAGAAAAATATTGTATATCAACAAGAAAAAAAGTGGCAATTTTACACAAATAAACTCTAACTATAACACTCATATGATATGTGCAAAAATAATGTCATATTAGTAGCAAAAATTATCCTTTCAGCTGCAATATTACGAGAAAAAAATGTACAAGAAGAAATGGTAAAAAACATAAAAACGACGTATAATAAAAATAATTATAATAAAAAATATCAGACTATTAAGAAAAAGAGGCATACTCCAATGAGAAAAAAATTTGCAATTTCATAAGAATAAACATGTAATATTATGACAAAATATAAGGTCATTTTACTAGCATAGAGTAGAAATATTAAATAAAATTTTTTTTAAGCTGAAACAAAACATGACGTAATTTATGGGAAGTTAGATCAAGGGAAAAACAATCATATTGAATAATATAGGAATAAAGTACAAATATTCAGAGAAAATCAAATTTTACCAAAACAAAGTCGTAATATGTGGAAAAATTATGTAATTTTAGGAGCATAGAGTTGAAATATTTTTATTTTTTTTAAAGGGGGTAAAAAAATCTGCTTATTGACCTGTGTGACAAAACTGAGATGCTTTCATGTATCATGCCATCTTACCCTGTGCTAAGCAGCAGATAGGTGGCTGTTAGCGAGAGCAATATGCTGAGAAGCCGGTGGAATAGACGTGTAGAGCTCATCAGTGGAACAAGTATGGAAGACGCTGAAGAAAAAAAGAGCTGGTGAACGTCTTCTTTAAAAAAAAAAAGCAGTTTCACACAAGCTAAACACAAGCTAGATGTCGCCTACCAAACGTGGCCCAGCTGATGATCTGGTTGAGAAGAGGCAGACCCTGTTTCTGCTGCAGGCTGGAGTGCGTGGAGGACGGCACGTAGGCACACACGGCCACATGCAGCATCTGTTCAGCGACACGACAACTCTTTGACTAATTTCATTCTCTGTGCACACAATATCGTATGAACGCGCAGCTGACCTGGATGATGAACTGCTGTTTATCACTTGGGTGAAGCGGGGTCCTGTTGTGTGACGGCCAGAGGAAACAGGATGATGTGAAGAGAGTGAGGAGGCCAGCACATGTCCTGGGAAGGTAATAAAGTCATTTTTAATTAAGTTAGAAAAATCCAAAGTTCAAACCAAAATCATAAATTAATTACTAATACTTTATATTTATATTAATAGTTATTAATAATAAATAAAGAAAAGTTTTTATATGAAATTTATATATTTTAAAAGAAAAATCTTATTTTTTAAACAATTTATTTTGAATAAATAATTGAAAATCATATTTTGATAATCAAAAGTAATTTGTACAGTTTCAAATCCAAGATTTTTGTCTTTTTCCAGCAATATATTTTTATTTACATTTTAAATAACTATATTCTACATTCTATATTCTACATTTTCATTAAACACATAATTAATGGGGAAAAAACCTTTATAATTAATTTAATTT
Organism: Doryrhamphus excisus; assembly: GCF_030265055.1. NCBI lineage: Eukaryota > Metazoa > Chordata > Actinopteri > Syngnathiformes > Syngnathidae > Doryrhamphus > Doryrhamphus excisus. Next base: position 3,946,176 of record NC_080486.1, read on the forward strand.
TAAATAAATATATTTATTAATTTGTATTAAAAAATAAAAAATTCAAATGTTTTGATAACAATCAACAATAATTTCTAGTTTTAAATATATTATTTCTTTCCAACTTTAAAAACGGTAAAAATTTGATTTTAAATATATCGCAAAATATTTTTAAATAAATCAATAAAAAATATTTTAAACTCATGTTTTAATCATCGAAATAATAAAACAAAAATGTACGGTATGGAAAAAGTTCAAACAAAAAATCATGAATTCATTATTTTTGTCTCTTTTCCAGCAATATATTTTTATTTAAATTTAAATAATTATATTCTACATAAATTTTAATAATTTCAATCATTTTTAATTTCATTAAACACAAATAATGGGAAAAAACCTTTATGATTTTTTTAGATAAATAATTCAATAATTTAATTTTAAATAAATATATTCTACATTATGTATTTGTATCTGTATTATGTAAATACATTTGTATTTAACTAAAAATATATTTTAAAAAAATCAAATTTTTTGATAACCAACAATAATTTCTAGTTTTAAATATATTATTTCTTTCCAACTTTTTAAATTTGGATTTTAAATATATCACAAAAATATTTTTAAATAAATCAATAAAAAATATTTTCAACTCATATTTTAATCATCAAAAAGCTTCAAATACTCCCGCCAGATTTATGTTCAGCTCTTTTCCCACAATATTTATTTGCATTACATTTTTAAATAATTGAAAAAATGAATACAAATGTTTTGATCATCAATAAAATTGTCTTCATTTTCAAATACTCACACTAGATTTATGTTAGCCTCTCTTCCCACTACAGGCATCAGAGGGAATGCGGCCAAACACAAGCAGCCCAGAAACCAGCTCAATGATCGGAACTGAAGTAGCGATAAAAAGTAGAGCGATAATAGGTAAGTGCACAAAATATGCATAAACAGAAACATTTTATTGCAGTTAGAAGTGATGCAATATGACCTCAGAATCTTACCTTAGCCTTCCCAAAAAGCCCTGTAAGCATCGGCCACAGGGAGAGCGCAGCCAAACCCACTGTCAGCATGGCGCGATGGAAGAAACTCACCACCTGGGGGCAGCATTTATACAGTTTCTAACCTCAATGAAGTAGGAGGGGGAAAAAAAAGTCAACACTTACCAGCAGCTCAATGCCAAATGCAACCAACACAAAGTAGCCAAAACATTTCCACAGTGGAAAGGAATGAGCTGATTGAATCAAGTCTTTTAGTGTTTTGGACCTGAAATGGAAAATGAAAGTGATTATAACAAAAGGGAAGCATACATGTGAGCATATAAGTGGGGTAAATAAAATACTTACTCTTTAAGAACAGAGTACCACACAGGTACTGGCAGCAGACAGTAGACGTAGTATGTGATTGGACTCCTTTGGACAAGCAGGAATACGCTGATCACCACGGCGACGCTCAAACACAACCTCAGCAGGGTAGGACTGGGATTCTGGTGATGTTATGAATTCGACTTTTAGCTCAAATCATCAAGATGTGCGTTATCGGCTTGAAGCCAACCTGGGTGAGGATATCGGGGTGCATGTTGAGGCTGGCGTGGGTCTTGAGGATGACGAGGACGACGTACGAGGTCCAGCCTACAAATCCCAGCACTACGCTGCAACCCAAGAAAAACCTGTCGTAGGTGTGGTAGTAAATGAGGCCTTCCAGGGCGTGGGATATTAGAGACTGGCAGAGGGAGATCTGGACAGGAATGGAAGTTGAATTAACTTTTTTTAAGGTTGAGTTAGTACTTAAGACTTACTGTAATCACACTCATCAGTGCAAGCAAACAAACAAAAATGACCAAAATATGTTTTTTTCATCCATTTAAAAAGGAAAAATTAACTTTAACTTTTGAATTAAAATTAAATCAAGTAAATTAAATTAAATAGAACAAAATAAAATTAACTTTAACTTTTGAATTAAAATTAAATCAGCTAAATTAATTAAATTAAAATTAAATTAACTTTAATTTTTTAACTAACTTTTTAACTTTTGAATTAAAATTAAATGAGCTAAATTAAATTAATTATATTAAAATTAAATTAACTTTAACTTTTTAACTTTTGAATTAAAATTAAATCAGCTAAATTAAATTTAAAAAAAAATAAATTAACTTTAACTTTTTAACTTTTGAATTAACTTTTTTTTAAGTTAGTAAGTTAGTAATTAATTAGTAACTAGGTAGTAACTAATTAGTAATTAGGTTGAGTTAGTTAATTTAATTTAAATTATTTAATTTAATTAATTGAATTTAGTTAATTTAATTTTAATTCAAAAGTTAAAAAGTTAAAGTTAATTTTAAATGGATTAATACCACCATCTTTAATCATTGGTAGACTTGTTACTCACAGCTTCTCCATACTTTTCCAGCTGCATCAGGATTCTCGCTTTATGGATAAATTCAGCTTGTTTCGGCTGAGTCAGCGGTCTGATAAACAGAGACAAAGATATATTAATATTCATTCATTCATTCATTTTCTACCGCTTATGCTTATGTCTGTAAGTAATGTGCAACTATTCAACTTAACTTGTCCTGGAAAATATTATACTTGTTTTCTATTATATATTAATTATAATATATATTAAAAATATTATATATATTATTATATTATATATATTAAAATATATTATATATATTTATATTTTTATTTAATATTTTAATATACTTTATATAATATATAAAAAATAAATTAAAATATATATTATATTTATATTAATATTGTACTATAATATACTTGTTAATACGTGACCATGTGGTCAAATAGATCTAATACCTCCCCCCACTTTCTCATGCACTCTCAATCATTATTAAAGTAACATGTTACATAAAATGAGCTTTAAATGTGAATCTTGGTAAATAAACAGAACATTTAACAGTATGCGTACTTCCTATTGTACTTACTTGTAAGGCGTAAAGAGGAAAGACAAGGTTGTCTCCTTTTTCTGCTTCATTTTCATCTGAAAAAAGTCCAAATAAAACCCCGTCACTGATCTGTTTCTAGAGCTATTGCATAGTCATGACATTTAATGCTTTTATTGATGCATACAAATGCTAAACATGTCATGAAATAGCAGCGCGGTGGGCCGTCTTACCTTGAACTGCTCCAGTATTTGAATGCCGTTAGTGTACATGCACTCCGCTTTGAAGCGATCCGTGTTGTTCAGGTAGTGAAGAGGTAACACACCCTTACAGAGGTAGAAAATATTATAACATATTCATGTTAAATATTGACACGCTATTCGTCAATACTTACAACAGAATTGACGGGAATGGGTACACCGATGAGAGATGCCATAAGAGGGGCGATGTCAGCCTGGAAATAAAAATGGTAATGGTTTAATTTCATTTGAACATGCATCATATTACAATTGAATGCATCACATAATCAGTTCACAGTTCCACATGTCCAAAAGGAGTAGGAAGAAGCAAAGCTTATTAAATCCTACCCCTCCATCTAGTACTTTTACAATTAGTAACTGTTACATTTGTTCACTTCCTGCTTTCCTAATATAGTTGTATATATTTTTTTGTAATTTAAATATTTTTTTACATTATTATTTAATTTTTTACTAGTTTTTTTATTTATTTAAAAAAAAAAATAATTTTCATGCATCTAGGGTTCAGATTTATGTAATGGTAATGGTTTTATTTCATTTGAACATGCATCAGATTACAATTGAATGCATCACATAATCAGTTCACAGTTCCACATGTCCAAAAGGAGTAGGAAGAAGCAAAGCTTATTAAATCCTACCCCTCCATCTGGTACTTTTACAATCAGTAACTGTTACATTTGTTCACTTCCTGCTTTCCTAATATAGTTGTATTTTTTTTTGTAATTTAATTTTTTTTTAACTTTATTATTTTATTTTTTACTATTTTTTATTTTATTGTTTTAATTTTTACAATCAGTTACATTTGTTCACTTCCTGCCTTCCAAATATAATTTAAGTTTTATTTTTTTAATTTTTTATAATTTTAGTTTTATTTCATTTTACTTTATTTTATTAAGTTTTATTTTATTTTGTACAGTACACATACATTTGTTCACTTCCTGCTTTCCATAACACAGTTTAAGGTTGTTGTTTTTTTTTTAAATAATGACCATACAATGACATAATGGGTACCATAGTAACTGTTAATATAGTGATATATATGGCACATTAAATATTTCTAGTGTCAATCAAATTGGTCCCCAAACTATATAAGGCAAATAAAAAAGCGATACCTGATTGACATCAACCCTTCTTAGGTGCTCCAGTTTCCAGTCTACGATGAAAAACATGACAAAAAAAATCAAGCTAACAGAATATAACTCTCTCGAATTTTTATTAAAATGTCTACCTTGCAAGTATCCATCATGATAAATCTGACTTTCAGTCACTTTGTGGGGACTCTGCACTCCGGCCCCCCAAACCACTAATGGGGTGAGAGTCTCAGAGGGGTGCCCGGCGCCGTGAGAACCTGTAGACATGTCAAAAACTCCAAAAACTGCAGTACATGTAGTAGAAGTTGCTAGATAATTAAAAACGCAGTACCCCAGTTGGTCATGCCGTGATCTGACGTAAACACGTAGGCGGTCCTGCCGTCGTGGCCGAAGAAGTCTTCTACCAGTGACACCAGTTCAGACACACCAGAGTCCACTAGGCCGATGTTGTCTAGATACTCCCTGCAGGAAAGAGAACTAGATGCCGTAAAAGCAGGGGTCTCAAACACGCGGCGCAGGACACTAGTTTGAGGCCCCCGCCTTGATATGAAAGTTTAATGTTTGATATGGATGCTGTATGGTATCATGTACCCAGAAAAAATTATTACGTTTGATTAATGTTCATGTTAAAGGTTAAATAACTGTTAATAGTTATCCTCCCTATCCGTGTGGAAGTGGTAAGTTTTGATATGGATGCTGTATGGTATCATGTACCCAGAAAAAATTATTACGTTTGATTAATGTTCATGTTAAAGGTTAAATAACTGTTAATAGTTGTCCTCCCTATTCGTGTGGAAGTGGTAATTTTTTGGCTTTTTTAAGTTTAAAGGAAATAACTTGAAGGCTACCGTTTAGGTCGCTAGCTCTCTAGTTTGCGAGTTAGCATGTGTCTCAAGACCCTGCAGTTGCGCAATATGTTGTAAATAAAAAAAAGAGTATAAATGTGACTATAGTCGTGTTTTTGTTATGTCTACAGGGCTCTAATAATGCTTTAATAATAATATAATAATATATAATTTAATATATATATAATTAAAATAATATATAATTAATATATATTGTATATTATATATATTATATATTATATTATATATTATAAAATAATATATAATTTTAATCCGAAAAAAATAATTTGTCTACCCACCAACTATATGTGGGTTCTTAAGGTTTTATTATTTGCTGTTTTAGTATTATTATTATAGTTATTTATTTATTACTGATTAATCGATTTTCTTTATACTTGATTTGTTTATTTTTCATCTTATTTTGTGCAGAAAAATAAAATTATGGAATGTTTTATCAGCGCTTTTATTGTAGAAAATCGGAACCAAAGCACTGAAAAAGTTTGTATATTTTTCTGTTTTTAATAAATGCGTTTTTATTTTTTTTATTTTTTTGGAAAACCTGATGCGGCCCAGTCTCACCCATACCCTAGCTCCAGTGCCCCCCCCCCCAAGTAAATTGAGTTTGAGACCCCTGCCGTGTGTGACAGTAATATATATGAAAAAAAAATAAATAATAATAACTGACTGTGACATCGGTCTGTGAGCATGTCCGTTTGTGTCAAGGCCCAGCAGATGCAGAAAAAAGACGTTCTTATCCTGGAGCAGACTGGCCATCAAAGCGGAGTTTGATTTTGCAGATTGAAAAAACAACTGCGAGAGAAAGCAGAGTCGTAATCACAACGCAAAGAACATAATATTGTCGGAATTATTTGGGAATATGTCGCACTTTGACTTGAGTGAACACCCAGCTATCCAGCATGGAAGCATCTGTGGAGGCAAAGTCTTCCTCCGCTGCTGGATATGTGTGGGTGGACACGTGGTCTCCACTAGCACCTGGAATGAATAAAAAGGGGGAACGGGGGGGCACTTGAAACTGTTTGCAAATGTTTCTATAAATACATTTTTTTTTTTTTAGTGGAATGAATGAAGTGGATCTTTTTTTCCTTCATTATATTCCAATGTTACTGTCATAAAATTATGACATTTTTCTTAATATGCTGATTTGATTCATGTAAAATTACTGCAGATTTTTTTCCTTTTTTATGATCTTGTTAAATTATATTATAGTATTAAATTATATATTATATATTATAATGTGGCGTGGGCCAAAAAACAAACAAAAAAACAACCACATGCCCACTTTAGTAGCATTTTTTTCTGTAATATTTTAACGTTTTTTAAGATTTTTTCCTTTTTTATTATCTTGTTAAATTATATTATAGTATTAAATTATAAATTATATATTATAATGTGCTGTGGGCCAAAAATAACAAAAAATAAAAGCTGGAATTATATAATTTACATATTTATATACATTTTTTTCTGTAATATTTTAACTTTAAGCCCCTAAAATTATTTTATTTTTCCTTCATTATATTCCAATGTTACTGTCATAAAATTATGACTTATTTTTCTTAATATGCTGATTTGATTCATGTAAAATTGCTGCTGCTTATTCAATTTGTACAACTGAAAATGTACAAGAATTAAGTCAAAATAATAACAGAAAAAAGTAATATTGTAACTAGGAAAAAATAATAATTTTACAAGAAAACTTATAATATGAGGAAAAAATATATATATTTTAACTTTTTTTACTGTCATAAAATTATGATTTTTTTTCTTAATATGCTGATTTGATTAATGTAAAATCACTGCAGATTTTTCCTTTTTTAGTTATCTTGTTAAATTATATTACAGGGTTATATTATATTGTCTTGTGGGCCAAAAAAAATAAAAATAAAAAAAACAACCACAGGCTGTAATTGACCCCCAGGCCCACTTTAGTAAGCATTTTTTCTGTAATATTTTAACTTTAAGCTCCTAAAATTATTTTATTTTTCCTTCATTATATTCCAATGTTACTGTTATAAAATTATGACTTTTTTTTCTTAATATGCTTTATTTGATTCATGTATCTTTATAGATGTGCACGAGTGCTACCTTTTGCAAACATGGGCAGGATATCAGGGCTTCCCCAGGACCAAGTATGTCTGCTCTCATTAAACACGGAGTCAAATTCCACAGGATTTTCCTTCCAACCTGAATTCAGCCCCAAATCATATTAGTGCAAGTGTGCAAAGCAGAACAAAAGTTCAATTTCTTTGTGTTACACACCTTTAGCAACGGCACTAACGTCCTCATAGAAGCCAGCAATGAGCGCAACATGGCCAGGGCGGGACTCTGTAGGAACACGCGTGTGGGAGACACCCCAGGTACCCTTCTCCTCGACGACACTCCTGATAGTAGAAGACAAATCAAGCGTAAATAAAACTCCCAACTGTTTTTTTTTCTCAGGTATTCTACGAACCTCAAGTAAGGAGCTCTGGATGAGCCGTTCGGGAGCAGAGCGAAGAGGCTGTCCGCTCTCAAACCGTCGGCCACGATGAGCACCAGCCTGGAAGCAGGTGGTGTCAAAAGCGTGGCCATGGGAGTCATGCCATGGACTAAAGGAGACGTGAAGTAGATGTCAAAAATGGACAGGAAGAAGATGACATGGACTGTCAGTCCCACCAGAAAAAAGGTGATCATCTTCATTTTGGGGGGTCCGTCAACACCACATGGAGTCTGAAATACAAGGAAAAATAATTTATATCACTACCTTTTATTAATTTTGACTCTTCAAGAGCACAATGATACATATATCTATATAGATGTTGCATTTTAATACAAATGTTCCTTGTTATAGTCATGTTTAAACACACTACAAGCATTATACTCCACCCACTTCCTGTTTTGAGCATGTAAGCCACACCCGACATAACATACAAGCACACTGATTTCATTGGTGTCAGCTAATGATAGCAATGTGACCAAGTTTAGCCACTAATGTTAGCTATTATTGAGTGTTTTGCCTAACAACAGCATGACTGCAAATTGCTGATTGGCTCTCTGGGACTGATTTTGTGTGTGTGCACGAGCTACAAACACGAGACACTTTGTCATGGAGTTTAATAATAGTTGTGAAAAATGTAGACATTTTTTGGATAAACTATTATTTTAAACCACTGTTACTAACATATAGTGTCCGCATACAGTACCTTTAAGCGCATGTTTACATGACGGCCATAGAAAATAGTAACTCATTAAGTCTTACCTGTGTTCAACTTCATAAATCCGAATGAATGGGGAGGCACTCGGGAAAACAGTTCGTCGCTCTTATTTTGGTTACATTTTATGTTTGTAAATAGCCAAACAACGTATATTCACAGAGAAACACTCCAGGTTACAAGACACCCTCGGTCTGATCCCTAAATACGTGCTTTTACGAAAACCATCTGTCCTACTTAATAAGATTACTGTAGTCCCCTCACTTCCTTGTTGTGACTCGTTGATACCCAGTGGGATTGTGGGTAGTTGTAGGAAATCTGACCAATCACAGCTGGATGGACCACTCACAAAGATCTTCTAGAGAAGAGAGATGAGTCGAATGCCTGCTAAACGGGATGAAATCAACTTCCGGATTCATAAATGGGCGCGGTTTGCACTTGCTGTAACATTGACATTAAAATAGACTAAGCGAAATAATGTATTTTTTTAAATAAGAGGAATGACAGATAATTTTTTAACAACTATTTTCACATCACCTGATGTGTGAGTATCAGTAGTCTACGTCAAGGAAATCGGAACCAATATCACGTGACATGAGACAGCCAATAAGAATGAACGCGAGATTCCTCTCCCAGCTAGCTTGTCATCCATTCAGGAAGCAGGTCTCATTAGCTTAGCCTAGATAGCTACAGCCTCCTTTAGTGCAAATATGGCGTCGGTGAACCCATTTAATCTTAGTGATTCCGAGGAGGAGAGTGAACGGCGACCCAACGAGACAGTTGACACAGAGCGCAGCCCGAGTGACGGGGCTCCAGGACCACCGCCGGGAAACCCATTCTCTCCGTCCGCGGACGCCGAGCCTCCGACGCTGTTGCTGTCCAGCGTCAACCGAACGAGCCCAAACGGGGAGGGCATCTCTTCCGCGGCTACCTCAGCTGTAGCAGGCGGTGCCGAGACACGGGTGTCTGTGGATGTCATTGCCGCTCAGCTATTGCGCGATCAGTACATCCTCACGGCCTTGGAGTTCCACACGGAGCTCCTGGAGGCGGGCAGGGAGCTCCCACGGCTGAGGGATTATTTCTCCAACCCGGGGAACTTCGAGAGACAGAGCGGCACGCCACCTGCCAAAGATCAGGGAATCGGACCGGGTGGACCATTGAGTAAGTAGCTAAATGATGCTAGCAGTAGCTGTCGTTCAATGTGTCACATCAAAGCATTGTGCTAGCTAACGTTAGCTTGTAATATTGGCCACTCTAGCGTGAGATATCCTCTTTCTTCACCTGCTCCGGTAACCACGGCGACAAGATGAATGCAATAATGTTGCACCAGACGACAAATTGCGGCGTCATATTGTGCTAATCTCACACTTAATAGGCTTTAATCTCTAAATAAATCCAAACCTTCCATGCAGAGGTCAGAGGTCACCTTTTTCCTTATAATAATACAACATTATTCGATTTATTTCTTTCTTAATTACTATATTTTACTAAAATTACTGCAGATTTTTCCCTTTTTTTGTTATCTTGTTAAATTATAGGGTTAAATGTGGGCCAAAAAATAATAAAAATAAAAAACAACCGCAGGCTGTAATTGACCCCCAGGCCCACTTTAGCAGCATTTTTTCTGTAATATTTTAACTTTAAGCCCCTAAAATTATTTTATTTTTCCTTCATTATATTCCAATGTTACTGTCATAAAATTATGACTTTTTTTCTTAATATGCTGATTTGACTCATGTAAAATTACTGCAGATTATTCCTTTTTAAATTATCTTGTTAAATTATATTATAGGGTTAAATTATATATTGTGATATTATATATTATAATGTGCTGTGGGCCAAAAATAATAAAAAATAAAAAGCTGGAATTATATATACATTTTTTTCTGTAATATTTTAACTTTAAGCTCCTAAAATTATTTAATTTTTCCTTCATTATTTTCCAATGTTACTGTCATAAAATTATGACTTTTTTTTTTCTTAATATGCTGATTTGATTCATGTAAAATCGCTGCTGCTTATTCAAGTTTTACAACTGAAAATGTACAAGAATAAAGTCAAAATAATAAGAGAAAAAAAGTAATATTGTAGCTGGGGAAAAAAAAATAATTTTACAAGAAAACTCATAATATAATGAGGAAAATATATATATATTTTAACGAAGGTCAAGTTATTTTTTTAAAATGTTGTTTTCAATGTGCACCAGATCACAACAGAAGTCAAAAGTAGTGAAAAAAAATAAAAAATTAAGTCGGATGTCATCTTCTTCCAAGTTTACGACCATGATGCGTCTATCCAGGATATCATGTGATCTGTGGAGTGATGTTGTTCCTCGTGGTTGTAGAACAGGATCTGCTGTTCCGGTTGTAATGGGTTTGGCTTGCTGTGATTGATTCAACAGCTTTGATTTTTGTGTATTTATCTGCCATTTTGTCCCGTGCCTACGCAGCGATTCCCTAATATAAACATTTGCTTTCATTTTAACAAGTTTGTGAGTTTTGGTGCACAAGTGCAAGTCTTGTTTGTGCTTGTCTTTGTGCAGATCGAGCAGGCAGCATCAGCACCTTGGACTCTCTGGATTTCGCCCGTTACTCAGACGATGGCAATCGAGAGTCAGATGAACGGGTGGCCGGTAAGATGACCTATACTGTCACGGGACTCCCAGAAATAAAAGATGGTGGGATAGAAACTGATGCTAATGTATATCTGTGATGTCGTTTTTAAAATGGGAAGGAAAAATAATGTCATTTTAGTCACATAAAGTTAAAATTAGTGACCAGTATTAGCATAAAAATGTGATATCGGTTGATATTGGTAGCAGATTTTTTTCCGCATCTTGAAAACCGATATTTAAAAAACTGTATACAACACACATGTATTTATTCCACCACAGGACGTATGTATGCCTAATTTTATTACCATAACACTTTAATAATATGAGGACATTTTAATAGCATCAGGTGGAAATATTAAGGAAAATTTTGTTTTTTTTTTAAGTTTAACATTGTGACAAACCCAGAAAAAATGTGTAATGTTTGGAAAATTAGTTATAATATTACAGAAATAAAGTATTACGAGAAGAAAATATGGAAAAATGATGAAGGTTGAAATAGGGAAAAAAGCCAACAAAAAGGCAAATAAATAATAATAATTTACTAGAATAAAGTCAAAATATTAACAAATATTTTCCATTATAATGAGAAAAAAGTAGAAATTTCACGAGAATAAACTCTTTTTTTTACATTTGTATAAATGTCTCAAAAAATAGTAGAAATATTAAGCAATAATATTTTTCTAAAGTCATATTATTATGAGAAAAAAACAAAATAAATAAATGTATTTCTGAAAAAGTCTAAATATTATGGGAATTAAATAATAATATTTCTAGAAGAAAATAATGTAATATTATGACAAACCCCAAAAAAGTTGCAATATTTGGAAAATTAGTTATAATATTACAGAAATAAAGTATTACGAGAAGAAAAAATTGAAAAAATAGGGGGGGAAAAGCCAACAAAAAAGGCAAATAAATAATAATAATTTATTAGAATAAAGTCAAAATATTAAGAGAAACAAGCTATATTCTAATGAGAAAAAAGTTGAAATTTCAGGAGAATAAATTTGTCATTTTAGTTTTTTTACATTTGTATATATGTCTCAAAAAAGAGTTACAATATTTTTTTAAAGTCATATTATTATGAGGGAAAAACCAAAATAAATAAAAAATATATTTCTGAAAAAGTCCATATATTATGGGAATTAAATAATAATAATATTACTAGAAGAAAATGTTTGAAAATTAAGTAGAAAGTTTAGATATTTGGAAAATTTAAAAACAAATGTGGAAAAAGGCGTTGTTGTCATTGGGAAGTCGAACATCAAATATCTACAACACTGGTATGGAAGCAGGAGTTCAGAACATTAAAAGATTAGACAATTAAGATAATTTAGTCCAATTCACTTTCCTAATTTCAAATAACTGCTATTTAATTTAGGCATAACATTGCAAGACTATGAGCAATCATGTGCAATAACAGTGTTAAAACACTGCCGCCCTAGTGTTTTGGTAGAGAATTGCAAGTGACCATCTATATATGAAATTGCAAATGTGGCTTGATGAGTAAGCCGCATCATGTGGTCCAAGAAGGCGTGTCCTAACTGCGCTGTAGATGCATGGAATGCTATTTCAATGTGGAAAAACCATGCAGCAGAGATGTTTGTTTTTATGGATTTTCACTGGTTTTAATTTCCAAAATTCTACCCGCCCCCTCGCAAAAGATGCCTGCCCACAGCTGTCTGACTCGGGGGGTTGTCTCTGGCTTTTCTCCTCACGTTGATCAAACCCCAGTGGGCAATACTGGACACTGAAGTCACTCCATCCAAGACGAGCTTTTATTTTTATTTTTTTTCTCCTCCACCTACTTTTCAGCTTTGTTACCTATTTGGTAAGATTGTATTATGTGCACTCATGGTCTGCAAATATGGACTATGTACTTTTTATTCAGTCATGGCTCATACTCACACTGTATGTCATTTAGTTTATATGAGAAAATATTATTTTGAAAGAAAATAGAGTCATCTTCCTATAAGTTTTTACGGTATTCATTCTACAGTTGGAAGTGTAATATATATATTTTATATATGTAAAATATGACATATGCAATTTAAAAAAAGCACCTTTTTAAGTATAAAAAAGTGTAAAAGAACTACTACTAATATAAATTAAAAATAAATACATTTAAAAATACTTTAATATGAATTAAAAATGACTTAAATACATGAATAAAAATTTACTTAAGTATAAAAAAATACAAATAAAATGTCCAATCAGAATGAATTAATAATTTAAAAAAATAATTAAAATAAATGACTTGAAATTGAAAATAAATACTTAAAAGTGCAAAAAAACCCTAAAAATAAGACTCAAGTAAATGTGTAAAAAATAAAAATAAAAATACATTTACAAAATGGCTTAAATAAGAGTTAAACATTTTTAAATAAAAATGACTTATAAGTGTAAAAATACATACATATATAAAATGAAAATTACACACGTGTGTGTGTATATGTGTGTATATATATCAGAATGAATTAATAATATTAAAAAATAATTAAAATAAATGACTTGAAATTGAAAAGAAATATTTGCGAAGTGCAAAAAAACTAAAAATAAGACTGAAGTAAATGTGTAAAAAAAACCATTAAAAAATGGCTTAAATAAGAGTTAAACATTTTTAAATAAAAATGACTTATAAATGTAAAAATACATACATATATAAAATAAAAATTTAAAGGGTAAAAATGACTTAAATAAAATGTCAAAAATAATAAACATTTTAAATGGCTTTAAAATGTTAGAAAATTAAAAAGTAAATGACTGAAATAAAATAAAATAAAATATATAACAAACACAAAAATGACTATTATGGAAAAAATTAATGTAATTGAAATTAATGACCTAAAGTATAAACAATAAAAAAAATTAATTTACTCCAATAAAAAGTGTAAAAAATAACTACAAATAAAAATGACATTAAAACATACTTAAAAAAAAAGTTAAAAAAAAAAAAAAAGTCCTAAATAGAATTGTCGAAAAATAAATAATAATGACTTGAATGTAATGTCAGAAATGATCCATATAAAAATAGCGTACCGCCAAGTTTGAAGAGAAAATGGGTCATGCAAGTGTTTTGGATCACATTGCAGATTCTCAGTGCACAGCAATGCAACATAATTTTCCTGCTCCATGGCTTCAATTTTTTTGTTGTTTTTGTTTTTATTTCCTCCATCAAAAAGATCTTGTGTGCTATTCCCCCTCCCTTCCATGATAGTTTAGCTTATCGGAATTCAATGCGTAGTGTACGTAATCCTTCTTCTGGTTATGTAAGACGTGACAAATGCTTCTCTTGTGGGTTGTGTACGGAATTGAAAACAAAGCCACGCCCTTTTTATATGAATTTTTTGTCTGATATTAAAAAAGTCTAGGAAAACGTCCTTTGTCAGACAGCCTTTCATTATTATTATTATTATTATTTTTTTTTTTACCATGATCCTCTGCTGCATGTTTTGCATGCCATGCCACCCTTTTTGTGTTGTTTTATTTTTGGATTCTTAATATCTTTGCTGTGTTTTTCACTTCCATCTTTGTTTTATTTGTTTTTTTCCCTGTCTGTTTGGATGCTTTTCCTGTGTGTGTGTGTGTGTACGTGTGTGTGTGTGTGTTGTCACTCTCTGTCCAGTGCTGGAGTTTGAGCTACGGAAAGCAAAGGAGACCATTCAGGCTCTGCGCGCCAACTTGACTCAGGCAGCAGGTGTGGCGCACTTTAACTTCTCTTCCACCCGAGCCTCTTCTTCGTTACGACTTTCTTTCCTTTTTCCTTTTAAAGAGAATTCCCCCAACAACGCTCAGCATCCAACTTGAATCCGTCGTTTGTTTTTCTTTTCACTTTGTGCTTCACAGAAAGCGAAGTGCCCTCTCAGGAGAGAAAGAACTTCAAGTCAAGCCCTGAAATTCAGGTGGGGGATCTTTGAGAACCGGGAAAAGTAAATCATAATGATGCGTTTAGGTGTCTGTTTTTTTTTTACAGCTTCTTTTTTTCTCTCTGCCTCAGGAGCCGATACGCCCACTGGAGAAAAGAGCCTTAAACTTCCTTGTGAATGAGTATTTGTTAAAAAATGAATATAAGCTCTCATCTATCACCTTCTCAGATGAAAATGATGATCAGGTAAGATCCTCGGGGTATACCTGCACAGGTCTTACATCCAATAGAACCACCATAATACACACGTTGTATAATATGCACGTCTATGCTATGTGGCAGGGGTTCTCAACTGGCTACAACCTTTTTATTTATTTTTAAGCTTTTGTTTGTCATTTATTTGTATTTATTTTTTCTGTTTTTCATCATTTAGATTTTTTATATTTTTTGTGTCATTATTAATATTATTTTTTCAGTAATTTTATGTTTCATTTTTTATTATTTTTTCACACTTGCGTAAGTCATTAAAATATTTTTCACACTTGTAAGTCATTTTTTAAAATTGTATGTCATTTTTATTATTTATTTGTAATTGTTTTTTCATGCTTATTTTATTTCTTTCTAATATTTTTTCCCACATTTAAGTTATTTTTATTTTTATATTTTTTGCGACATGTATTCATTGTTATATTTTTTTTACTTTTAAGTAATTTTATTTTTTAGTCATTTTTATGTATTTGTATTTTTTCCACACTTTTATGTTTATTTTAAGTTTATTTTTTCACACTTGCGTAAGTCATTCAAATATTTTTTAAGTCATTTTTTATTTTCATGTCATTTTTATTATTTATTTGTAATTGTTTTTTCTTGCTTATTTTATTTCTTTCTAATATTTTTTTTCCCCACATTTAAGTCATTTTTATTTTCAGGTTTTACAATTTTAAGTAATTTTATTTTATTTTTAAGTGATTTTTATTTATTTTTAATTGTTTTTTCTCACTTATTTTATTTCTTTGTAATATTTTTTTCCACATTTAATTTATTTTTATTTTTAGAGTTTTACAATTTTAAGAAATTTTATTTTATTTTTAAGTCATTTTTATGTATTTGTATTTTTTCACACTTATTTGTCAAATTAATTTTTAGTTATATTTGACATTTTTCACACTTATTGAAGTCATTTTTATTTGTTATTATTTGTTACTATATTATTATTTATTATTAAGTCAAAGCAAGCAAATGTATTGTATGTAAACATTAGGACACATAATTACACATCCAAAGTGCATTTTAAATAATTTATTAAGGCA
The DNA here is from genome assembly GCF_030265055.1 of Doryrhamphus excisus. NCBI lineage: Eukaryota > Metazoa > Chordata > Actinopteri > Syngnathiformes > Syngnathidae > Doryrhamphus > Doryrhamphus excisus. The sequence continues at coordinate 3,962,251 of NC_080486.1, forward strand.
TTTCGTCCAGATAAAGAGGAAGAACATAAGTGCATGTATACAAATAATGCATAATATATAGATAGATATAGGTAAATTAAATATAGTTGAGAACACTGCTATATAGGATGCACCACTTTAGGCTACAACTTACTGATCATACCCCCCCCCCCCTCTTTCTTTCCAGGATTTTGAGCTGTGGGATGACGTCGGCCTCAACATTCCGAAACCCCCTGACCTTTTGCAACTCTACCGGAATTGCGGTACCCCTCTTCCTTCGGCGAGGGACACGGTTGACGTCGCTGTGGAGGCAGATTTTGGCGATGTCCCCGCCGGACACTGTGCCGCACCGGATGCCCTCAAGAAGCCTGACCTCTCGCAACAGGTTTGTTCTAGGACGCCTATGACGATACGATACCCACTTTGAATCGAACGATACAGACGACAGCAATAAAGTGATAGAAATAATATTTGGTCGACATAACATATTATATTACAGCATCGTTAGCATCACAGATTAATTTCTTACAGCAACAAGCGGAGGTGGTCCAAGAGTTGGAGTACCAGATCAGCCTCCTGAACAACGAGAAGCAGAGTCTCGCCGATCAGATGAAGAAACTTCAGAGGTTCGTGAATCGTGCTTAAATTATTATTTCACTTTCTGCTAATGGATGATTACGTTAGCCAAATAAATACATTTAAAAACACTTAAGTATAAATTTAAAATAACTTAAATACATGAATAAAAATTTACTTAAGTGTAAAAAAATAAAAATAAAATTGCCAGTCAGAATGAATTAATAATTAAAAAAATAAATAAATGACTTGAAATTGTAAAAAAAAAACTTAAATAAAAGCGCAAAAAAATGAGTAAATGTGTAAAAAAAAAGGAAATACCTTTTAAAAATGGCTAAAATAAGAGTTAAACATTTTTTTAAATAAAAATGACTTATAAGTGTAAAAATACATACATCTAAAAATACATTTTAAAAATGGCTAAAATAAGAGTTAAACATTTTTTAAATAAAAATGACTTATAAGTGTAAAAATACATACATCTAAAAATACATTTTAAAAATGGCTAAAATAAGAGTTAAACATTTTTACAATAAAAATGACTTATAAGTGTAAAAATACATACATCTAAAAATACATTTTAAAAATGGCTAAAATAAGAGTTAAACATTTTTTAAATAAAACTGACTTATAAGTGTAAAAATACATACATATATAAAATAAAAATGAAAAGGGTAAAAAAAAAGTGAAAAATAAAAAATGACTTAAATAAAATGTCAAAAATAATAAAAATTTTAAATGGCTTTAAAATGTTAGAAAATTAAAAAGTAAATGACTGAAATAAAAGTATATATATTAAAATAAAATAAGAATGACAAACACAAAATATAACAATATATATAACAAACACAAAAATGACTATTATGGAAAAAATGGCGTTCGAGTGTTTAGTGCTTGCCTCACAGCAAGGAGACCCGAGTTCAATTCCACCCTCAGGCCATCTCTGTGTGGAGTTTGCATGTTCTCCCTGTGCATGTGTGGGTTTTCTCCGGGCACTCCGGTTTTTACTCCCACATTCCAAAAACATGCTAGGTTAATGAGCGACTCCAAATTTGTCCATAGGTATGAATGTGAGTGTGAATGGTTGTTTGTCTGTATGTGCCCTGTTTAAACTTAATGTTAAGTAATAGTAACATAATAATAATGTTATGAGAGTCTCTGTTCCACATCCACAGTGAGATTCAGACCTTGAAGCAGACCGTCTCCTCCCCCGCTCCAACCCCTCTGGACCGGAGCTCCCAGAATACATCCAATCCCGCATCCTCTTCTGCCACCATCACTTCCTCGACTGAACCGCCTTCTGCGGTGAGGAGTTGTAAATTTCCCACACTGAATTTAATGTCGGGGTGTCGGCCAATAAAACACGTCACACCTAACCAGATGTATTGCTGTCCTCAGACTCTGGCAGATAATGGACAGTACCTGGACATCCGAGGGGTTTCAGACCCTGGGAGTGACCCTCCTTCTACGCAAAACACACCACCGGCCCACAATAAGCTTAAAAGTCGGCCTCCTGTCCAGTTTGATCAGCCAAACAGGTGAGATAACTTTATTAGTGTGTGAATTCATAGACGTTTATTTATTCAGATAACCCCGCCCACATTCTTAATTGATTTTTTTGGGTAGTTTTTTCATAAAAAATGATTGGGGGATTTATTTGGTGCCCCCTGCTGGCGGAAAATTATTTTACATTTTCTATTACTGTAATGTCGGATGTTGCTGGTTCGATCCTTGGTCCCGCTGTCATCATTTATTATGGCTCAGGAGATTGCGTGGTTGTTCCCCAATTTGCCCATTGCTGGTTCGATCCTCGGTCCTAATGTAATTGTATATGGCTCAAGAAGTAGTGTGATTTTTTTTTCCCCAATTTGACTGTTGCTGATTCGATCCTTGGTCCCGCTGTCATCGTTTATGGCTCAGGAGGTTGCATGGTTATTTCTCCAATGCGGTGGTTGCTGGTTCAATCCTTGGTCCCAATATAATTGTATATGGCTCAGGATGTAGCATTGTTGTTTCCCAATTCTGCTGTTGCTGGTTCGATCCTCGGTCCCAATGTAATTGTATATGGCTCAGGATGTAGCATGGTTGTTTCCCAATTTGGCTGTTGCTGGTTCGATCCTTGGTCCCGCTGTCATCATTTATGGCTCAGGAGGTTGCGTGGTTATTTCTCCAATACGGTGGTTGCTGGTTCAATCCTTGGTCCCAATGTAATTGTTTATGGCTCAAGATATAGTGTGGCTGTTCCCCAATTTGCCCATTGCTGGTTCGATCCTCGGTCCGGCTGTAATCATTTATGGCTCAGGGGTTATCATAGTTATTTTCCCCCAATTCACCCCTTGCTGGTTTGATCCTCGGTCCCAATTGTATATGGCTCAAGATGTAGCTTGGTTGTTTCCCACTTCGGCTGTTGCTGGTTCGATCCTTGGTCCGGCTGTAACCGTTTATGGCTCAGGAGTTAGCATAGTTATTTTCCCCCAATTCACCCCTTGGTGGTTCGATCCTCTGTCCCAATTGTATATGGCTCAAGATGTAGCTTGGTTGTTTCCCACTTCGGCTGTTGCTGGTTCGATCCTTGGTCCGGCTGTAACCATTTATAGCTCAGGAGTTAGCATCGTTATTTTCCCCCAATTCGCCCATTGCTGGTTCGATCCTTGGTCCCACTGTAATTGTTTATGGCTCAGGATGTAGTGTGATTGTTTCCCACTTCGGCTGTTGCTGGTTCGATCCTTGGTCCGGCTGTAACCATTTATAGCTCAGGAGTTAGCATCGTTATTTTCCCCCAATTCGCCCATTGCTGGTTCGATCCTCGGTCCCACTGTAATTGTTTATGCCTCAGGATGTAGTGTGATTGTTTCCCAATTTGACTGTTGCTGGTTCGATCCTTCCGGCTGTAATCATTTATGGCTCAGGAGTTAGCATAGTTACTTTAAATTCCACCACCTTTAGTCTGCTAAATATGAACGGCCAATGAAATGATGCCCCCTACTGGTGGAAAATCATGTGCCATTTTCCATTGCTGTAATGGGTATTGCTTATTGGACAGGGTTTAATGGCTCAGGAGGTAGAGTGGTTGTTTCCTAATTCAATGATTGCTGGTTCGATCTTCAATCCGGGTGTAATTATTCAACTTATTTACACATTTTAGCATTTAGTCTGTATTTTAATTTGACTTTGGTCTGATTCTTAGCTAGGTTTTATAGGATTTTTCAACACTCATTCTACATTCGTATAAATGACATTGAAGCAGGGTATTGGCTTTGCAGCAGCAAGTCTGTGTAGTTTCACGATGTCACCACTAGATGGCGACAGATCTATAGATTCTTTCCAGCACATGAAATTCTCCCAACCAACTCATGAACCGCTTGTAGGTCAAGACCGCTGTTTGAACCCTGTCATTTCTGAAGCTGCGGTAACCACTTTGGGTCTTTTCTTATTTGTGCAATCCCAGGAAGTTATCCCCGGCCTTCCAGCAAGCCCTGTTGTCCTTCTGCAGAATGTGCTCAGACAGCCGTCTAGGAGCGGAGGTCAACACACATATTTCCATGCATATTTTCATGCCACACGTATGAAATCAATGCAAATTACGTCATGGTCCTCTTTGTGTTGCGTTCAGGTGTCTCGTATAGCAGACAGCGAGGAGAGTGTGATGTTAATGCTGGGTCGCTGCCTTCCTCACATCGTCCCGAATGTCCTTCTTGCAAAACGAGAGGTAAAAATAAAAAATATATCACACCATGACTCTCGACACACAGCAGCCATTGGCTTTGGTGCTAAAGACTATTAATTAGAATGAACAAATAAGCCTTTTACCGTATATACAATGATGTTATTATAAATAATTAACCTTATTAGATGTCGCACATGTAACATTGGCTGATGTGTGTCCTGTTATCACGCCGGAGATCATCATGATCATTCCGCTTCAGCCATATGTTGTCTGCCACTCATGTTTTGCGCTCCTCCGTTTGCCTTCACGGGCTTTTTTTTTTTTTTTCTTCTTCTCTTTTCACTCATTCTCTCACTCTCGTGCATGCCTCTCCTCAAAGAGAATGGTTGCACATCTTTGCCAGGTGAGTCCTTCACACGCTCATCTGCATGCTTCCTCACTTGATCCACCCTACCTCTGCAATACAGTGATCCATCATTTATTGCAGTTAATAGTATTCCTTATTCCTAAATAAAATATTCTCATCGTTAAAGCACAGAAAACCTGTTTATGACATTCTAAATATGTTTAAAAAATATTATTAGAGCCTTCTATATATAAAATAACACCCCTATGGTCCCATTTATACTCATATAACCCAATATGGCGACAGAATAAGATAAAATAAGACAGGAAGTGACTTCAAAGTAGCCCGTATTGTGCAATAAAAGCTCGTCTGGTGCTTGTGTGTCTCACAGAACATTACAGTAATATTACTGACACCTAGTGACCGGTGTAGGGTACTACATGACATCACAGCGTCTTTGAATGAGTCTTCTGAATGCCTTATATTTGTATGTTTGGTTATGTAAGTGCATGAGAAATGGCTATTTATTAATTAATTAATTTATTTTTTATTTATTTATTTATTTTATTTTATTTTTTAATTGTTGATTTATTTTTATTTATTTATTTTAAATTTTTTTATTTATTTTTATTTATTTTGTATTTATTTATATATTTTTTAATTTTTTTTAATTTTTTAATTTTTTTAATTAAACATAAAAAATCCAAACCGACATGGCCTTGTGTGGAAAACGTGATTACCCCCCCGGTTAAAACATAACTGAGATCTATCAATGTAGAAAAAGTTCTAAAGCTTTGGGACTCCAGCAAACCACAGTAAGAGCCATTATCCACACATGGCCAAAACATGGAACAGTAGCGGTCCCATACTCCGACCGTGACAGTGAGTGGCGGAGATAAACGCAGCGATGACTCATTCAAGAAGTCACAAAAGACCCCACAACATCCAAAGAACTGCAGACCTCATTGACTCCACCATAAGAAAGACACTGCGCAAAAACAGTGGCAGAGTTCCAAGACCAAAACCACCGTTGAACAAAAAGAACATTAAGTCTGGTCTCAAATCTTGCCAGAAACCCTTTGGGGAAATACTCTGTGGTCTTGACGAGACAAAAGTAGAACTTTTTGGAAGTTGTCCAATTCCAATCTGGCGTAAAAGTAACATCATACCAACAATAAAATGCGGTGGTAGTGTGATGGTTTGGATCTGGAAGACTTGCTGTGATAAATGGAACCATGAATTCTACGAAAAGGATTTGTTTGGAACCTCAAAGTGAAACCAACTTGGGTTCTGTAACAGGACAATGATCCAAAACATTGAGTGGCATTGAGTCCGGACTTATTAAGATGCCGTGGAATGACCTTAAAAAGGAGTTTCATGCTGGAAAACCATCCAATGTGGCTGAGTTAGCCAAAATTCCTCCACAGTGCTGCGCAAATGCTTGATTGCAGTTGTTGCTTTTTCACACAGGGCCATGTAGGCTTGGATTTTATTCTCCTTTAATAATAAAACATACATTTAAGTGTGTGGTGTGGGGTGGGGGGTGGGGGGGGGTGAGGAATGGGGCAAACATTTTCCACATCAGATGCCGTTCCGGGTGTTGAAACCTGATAGGAAGTAAGTCTTGTCGGAGTTGTTCACACTTGGCCTGCTTTGCATATCGCCATGGTGATGTTGTTTTTAGTCAACCACCAACAGTTATAGAGAATTTAATCTCCCGCTGAAATCAAGAACAACAAACCGAAGTGCAAGAATGGCAAAAAAAAACACTCACACAGACACGGGCGTTAGGAGATGTGGACTTTGTACTATGTCAGTTGGAGCCATTGGCCATAACACACACACACACACACAGTTCCTTGAATACTTGAATCTCTTACCTGCGAGAACTCTGAGACACACCTTCATTCACTTCAGAACAAAAGGTGTTTGAAACGGTGGAATGGTGTTTTTGAAACGCCACCTGCCACCTGGTGTCTTTTATCAGACGGTGTAAATCATTAAGCAACATCTTGGTTTTCTTCTAATTGGAATTATATGTAACATACATCTTTTTAATATTCAGGCCACTGAAAGAAAAAATGATCCCAATGGGAAGGCGAAATAATGAGATAAAAAAGTTGAAATTCTGAGATTAAAAAGTCAAAATTTTGAGATTAAAAAGTCAAAATTTCGAGATATAACGTCGAAATAACGAGATAAAAAGTAAAAAATAACGAGATAAAACGTTTAAATAACGAGAAAAAGTTGCAATTGAGATAGAAAGTCATTTTAATGAGAAGAAAAGTCTAAATTCTGAATTCTGAGTCAAAATTACAAGATAGAAAGTCGAAATAACTAAATAAAATGTCGAAATAACTCGATAAAATGTCAAAATAACTCGATAAAATGTCAAAATAACTCGATAAAAAGTCGAAATTACAAGATAGAAAGCCAAAATTTTAAGATGATGAAGTTGAAATTGTGAGATAGAAAGTCAAAATAACAAGATAGAAAGTCAAAAATTTGAGATGAATCGAAATAACGAGATAGAAAGCCAAAATTTTAAGATGATAAAGTCAAAATTGTGAGATAGAAAGTCATTTTAATGAGATGAAAAGTCTAAATTCTGATATAAAGTCAAAATTATGAGATAGAAAGTCGAAATAACACGATAAAATGTCAAAACAACTCGATAAAATGTTGAAATAACTCGATAAAATGTCAAAATAACTCGATAAAATGTCAAAATAACTCGATAAAAAGTCTAAATTACGAGATAAAAAGTCTAAATTTTTAGATAAGTCGAAATTATGAGATAGAAAGTCGAAATTATGAGATAGAAAGTCGAAATTATGAGATAGAAAGTCGAAATAACGAGATAGAAAGCCGAAATTTTAAGATGATAAAGTCAAAATTGTGAGATAGAGAGTCGAAATAAGATTAAAAGTCAAAATTTTGAAAGAGATCGAAATAACGAGATCAAAGTCGAAATTATGAGTTAGAAAGTCACAGTAATGAGATAAAAAATGGAAATTACGAGATAGCTTTGTAGAAGAGTCACAGCTATCACAATTATCTCGTAATTTCGACTTCCTTATCTCATAATTTCAATTTACCATTGGGATAGTTTTTTTTTTATAAAAAAATATATTGAAAAAAAAATATAAAAAAATATATGAATAAATCATGCTGTTTGGTGGTTGAATACGGCTTATTTGTCAATATATGCTAATTATTTTATTTTGTGTGCATAAATTAGGCATAATCAAGTTTAAAAATTGTTAAATGAACTAAAATATTGCTAAGCATTCAGAAGACGCATTCAAAGACGCTGTGATATGTATTGTATTTGATGTATGTGATGTTTGTGATATAGTAGTATTCTGCACTGGTTAGTAGGTGTCGGTAATGTTGGGCGAGACACACAAGCACCAGACATGGTTGATTGATATCAGTATAAAAATGTGATATCTATATCGGATTTTTATCGGCATATCGGAAAAAAAAAAGCTAATATCGAACATCCATAAATATAAAAGCCCAGGCTAATGCTACGGCCGTAACTCAATATCACTTCCTAAATAAGGACTTCACTTATCACGGTCCGGTATAGAACCAATTAAAAGTGATAAATGAGGGATTACTGTAGTCCCAAATATGAACACTGACACTTTCACAGAAAGTGGTTTCCTGTTTCCTGGCGTCGCTTTGTCCACTCTTCCTGCCCGCAATATTTATCTTGCATAGGGTCCATGTTTAGCCTCCTGAAGGAGCTTTTATGAGGGCCTGCGTTGCGTAAACAGCTCTTGTGAATAAACACTGTGTATAATACTTCAAAAAAAACGTAGTACTAATACTAATTTGCATTTTTTTTCACGTGTTTTTGACTTGAACTAGACACCGCCTAACATGAAATACATGTTTGTGCTTTTTATAAGTTTACTTGGCAGGGCCGGCGGGTCAGTGTGTGAGTCATTACAAGCTATCTTTACCCAATTCCCTCTCCATGTCCAATAGGATCAGGGTGTTGAGGTTTCCTTCGCTTTTCCAACGCCGAGGCAGGAAAATATCATATGTTCCTGGAAAAAAAAAAAAAAAAAACATTTATAATTCAGCGTGCACTCTCTAATTTGGGTGTGTGTGTGTGTGGCGGGAATGTCGGGCTTACCACAGCTTGGCTATGCAAGCGTAGCTCCAATCAAAGGCCGCTTTTTGCTGGACCGGACTGTGAACTTTGTATGAACTTTTGAAAAGGGAGCTAGCTAGTCCTGAGAAACCGTCAGGTGTGCCGTGAGGAATTATCCAATATCACTTTTTTATAATTAACATTAATTAATCATCATTCTTCTGTTGTTTATTAGCGGTTGGCAAGCAGCTTTTTGACACAAAATAAGATGGAAAAATAAATAAGCAAATCAAAAAACTAATGAAATAAGTGAAACAAATTAACACATTAATTTTTGTTTATTATTAAATAAATGTTTCATGTTCATTTTTATTTTTTGACACAAAATAAGATGGAAAAATAAATAAGCAAATCAAAAAACAAATGAAACAAATTAACAAATTAATTTTTATTTATTGTTAAATTATTAAATGTTTAATGTTAATTTTTATTTTTTGACACAAAATAAGATGGAAAAATAAATAAGCAAATCAAAAAACAAATGAAACAAATTAACAAATTAATTTTTATTTATTGTTAAATTATTAAATAAATGTTTAATGTTATTTTTTATTTTTCAACACAAAATAAGATGGAAAAATAAATAAGCAAATCAAAAAACAAATGAAACAAATTAACAAATTAATTTTTATTTATTGTTAAATTATTAAATAAATGTTTAATGTTAATTTTTATTTTTCAACACAAAATAAGATGGAAAAGTAAATAAGCAAATCAAAAAACAAATGAAACAAATTAACAAATTAAATTTTATTTATTGTTAAATTATTAAATAAATGTTTAATGTTAATTTTTATTTTTCAACACAAAATAAGATGGAAAAATAAATAAGCAAATCAAAAAACAAATGAAATAAGTGAAACAAATTAACACATTAATTTTTGTTTATTATTAAATACATGTTTCATGTTAATTTGTATTTTTGACACAAAATAAGATGGAAAAATAAATAAGCAAATCAAAAAACAAATGAAACAAATTAACAAATTCATTTTTATTTATTGTTAAATTATTAAATAAATGTTTAATGTTAATTTGTATTTTTCGACACAAAATAAGATGGAAAAATAAATAAGCAAATCAAAAAACAAATGAAACAAATTAACAAATTATTTTTTATTTATTGTTAAATTATTAAATAAATGTTTGATGTTAATTTTTATTTTTCGACACAAAATAAGATGGAAAAATAAATAAGCAAATCAAAAAACAAATGAAACAAGTGAAACAAATTAACAAATTAATTTTTGATTATTATTAAATAAATGTTTAATGTTAATTTTTATTTTTTTGACACAAAATAAGATGGAAAAATAAATAAGCAAATCAAAAAACAAATGAAACAAGTGTTTACGTTTTACTGGGCATGCCCCATTGACCGGAAAAGTCATTCGGAAAGAAAAAAAACATGGCTACTGTCGAGTGTCTGTGGTGTAAAGACTGGCAGAGCAATGTAATATCGTTCCGTGTGGCAACACCTAGCTTGTTCCTCCTATAGACTTAGTGATGTTTAGGTTGAAAAACATTGAAATACACAATATGTCTTCCTGTATTCCCCCCTTTTGACTTTATATTGCCATTACAACACAACTCGTTGTCCATTTTACGCCCCAGGAGCTGATTCCTCTTATCCTGTGCACCGCCTGCCTTCACCCGGAGTCCAAAGAGAGAGACCAGCTTCTTCACATTCTCTTTAACTTAATCAAGAGACCGGATGATGAGCAGAGGTGTGCAAACTGTGCAAAACCTTGCACATACTGTATAATAATGTCATGTGGAAATTGATACAGTGTGGCTGTGTTCCTGTGTTTTTTTTTTTTTTTGCTTTTCCAAGACAAATGATCTTGACGGGATGTGTTGCATTCGCGAGACACGTCGGGCCCACGCGTGTCGAGGCAGAGCTGCTTCCTCAGTGCTGGGAACAGGTGCGGTACAACACACTATATGGAAGCATTCGCCATGTTATGCTAGAACACTCATTTAGAAACTAATTTTTTTAGAAACTGCTGTTTCTAAAATGATGTAATTTTTTTTTAAATCTCATAATCACCATTGGATACATATTTTTTTCTGCCGAAAACTGGCTTCAATTGTCTCGGGACTTTTCTTTAAACAAACCTTACGTGCATTTAAATGGAGCGGGGTGTAGTTTATTCTTTCTCCTGTAGGTGGCGACAACGCTATGTCGTGCTATTTAAAACCTGCTGTCATAGAAGAAGACCTACTACCATAAAGCTTTCGAATGTGTTTGCTTGTTAGTATTTTATGGTTAACAAACATCATCTACTTAAGTGGAAAGTACATCTTAGTTATCGGCTTAGTTGTCATATTCGGAGGTGTTCAAACTCAAAAGGTAAAATCGCCAAAGCTAATGCTAATGCTAATCGCTAGCGTCTGTATAGGAGGCTCAATGTAAATTAGCGTCAAGCCAGCGCATTGCTTTGAATAATTTCTTTTATGCTGAATGACACGGAGAAATGTTTATATTATATTTAAGTAAGTTATAATTAGTTATAGTTGTAGCGGGAATGTTAAAATAATGTCATCATATATTGTGCGTGGCACTGTAAAATTTGTGTTCCGGTTGTCGGGGAGCAGAGAAAAGCGGCGGACAGGAAGTAGTCTCATGTAGTTCAGTCTAATATTGCAATAATTTTTGCCTCTGTAGATTAAAAAGTGTTAGTTAATTCAAACTATATGCTGGCACACTGTGGTATTGTTACTTTATGGACTGTTTTATAGTATTTTAATTAAATTTAAGTTGAAAAATTACTGCAATTTAGCCATCCAAACCAGTTGACAACCACTACACTCGACTATCAACAAAATGGCAGTATATTAATCATATGTTCTAGACTTTTGTCTTTTATCTTAATGATATGAACACATTTTTGAGTCTGCTTCCCTGGCAAACAGCATCTTCTTCCCATTTTGGAGGCTGAGAACGTTCCCAGAAAATGCTTTCCACAGGGTCAGCATCTGGATGATACTTTCATTCCGCGGCGACTTTCCCTCCCTGCCTGTTTCGCTTTGACTTTTCCCTCTCTAACCAATTCCTGTTGCAGATTAACCACAAATATCCAGAGAGGAGACTCCTTGTGGCCGAGTCTTGCGGCGCTTTAGCACCATACCTGCCAGTAAGGTGTCTTTTATATGCATTTCCAATAAAGTTGTTTGAATTATTATTGAATGAAAAATATTGTCCCATGTTGTTCCCACAGAAGGAAATTCGCAGTTCGCTAGTGTTGTCCATGCTACAGCAGATGCTCGCTGAGGACAAGGCTGACATGGTCCGAGAGGCAGTAGTCAAGAGTCTTGGGATTATTATGGGTTACATAGATGACGCTGACAAGTACTCGCAGGTATTTATTTGCACGGAAAATGTTTACTGATTATGGATGAAGTATTAGGATTCATATATTCATTCATTCATTTTCTTCCACTTACCCTCACGAGGGTCGCGGGGGGTGCTGGAGCCTATCCTAGCTGTCTACGGGCGAGAGGCGGGGTACACCCTGGACTGGTCGCCAGCCAGCCAATCACAGGGCACATATAGACAAACAACCATTCACACTCACATTCATACCTATGGACAATTTGGAGTCGCTAATTAACCTAGCATGTTTTTGGAATGTGGGAGGAAACCGGAGTACCCGGAGAAAACCCACGCATGCACGGGGAGAACATGCAAACTCCACACAGAGATGGCCGAGGGTGGAATTGAACCCTGGTATGCGCGCTAACCACTTGACCGCCGTGCCGCCCAGTATTAGGATTCCTATATGGTTAATAGATGACAATATGTAATTGAAAAAGTATTTTTTTTAGGTTTTGGAGTGCATTGGTGGGAATTTTTGTGAATTCCGAGGTGGCTAATGTTGACTAGGCTCAGGTTTCGACCACGTGTCACCCGTCCAACCATGCCTTACTGCACTGGGGCCTTGCCCAAACTTTTTCCACACAAAGCTGGAAGCACAAAATCATCTAAAGTGATAAAGTGAAGAAGGCGATGGAAGGTTCATGAAGTGACAAGTTGATTGATTCAGGGTAAGGGTGTTCAAATTGCGGCCCGGGGGCCATTTGTGGAGCCATGGATGTTTTTTTTAATTGCACAGCAAGCTAAAAAAACAGCAAATCAGTAATTTCAAAGTAAAAATATTAAGAAAAAAATAGTAATTTTACAATAATAATAAAATAATAATATGAAAATTTAAAATTAATTAATTAATAATTTAAAATTAATTTATATTAATAAAAAAATTAAAAACAATTCCAATTAGGTAGAAAATGTCCGACAAGAAAGTTGAAGTTGACCCCTAACAAGAAATAGACAAAACAGCTATAATTTTACAACAATAAAGTCAAAATATTAATAGAAAAAAGTGATATCCCAATGGGGAAAAAATTGCAGTTTTATGAGCACAAACTCATAATATTTTGAGGAAAAAATAATGTCATTTTAGTAACAGAATTTAAATTTTAAAGACAAATATGTGTGGGGCCATTAAGGGACCATAGTTGTTTTTTTTATATTGCACAGCACCTTTTAAAAATATAATTTAATTTAAAAAGAAAGCTAAAAAAACAGCAAATCAGTAATTTTAAAGTAAAAATATTAACAAAAAAAGTAGTAATTTTACAAGAATAATAGTAAAATTCCAATTAGGTAGAAAATGTCCGAGAGGAAAGTTAAAATAGTTGACCCCCAACAAGAAATAGACAAAACTAGCTATAATTTTACAACAATAAAGTCAAAATATTAAGAGGAAAAAGTGATATCCCAATGGGGAAAAAGTAGCAGTTTTATGAGCACAAACTCGTAATATTTTGAGGAAAAAATGTCATTTTAGTAACAGAATTGAAATATTAAAGACAAATATGTGTTTTAAAGTCGGAATATTTTGAGATACAATATAAATTTGGGGAAAAGGTTACAATGTGAGAATAAAATCATAATATGAGAAGAAGAAAATTAAAATGGGGTAAGGATGGCAATTAATTCATTTTTTTTAATTAAATATATATAACTTGTGGCTCTTGGTGGAAAAAGTTTGGGCCTGGGGGCCATTTATGGGACCATTATTGGTTTTTTTTATTGCACAGCACCTTTTAGAAAATATAATATAATTTAATTTAAAAAGAAAGCTAAAAAAACAGCAAATCAGTAATTTTAAAGTAAGAATATTAAGAAAAAAAGTAGTAATTTTACAAGAATAATAGTGAAAAATAAAAAATTCAAATTAGATAGAAAATGTCCGACAGAAAAGTTTATAATTTTACAACAATAAAGTCAAAATATTGAGAGGAAAAAGTGATATCTCAATGGGAAAAAATAGCAGTTTTATGAGCACAAACTCGTAATATTTTGAGGAAAAATAATGTAATTTTAGTAACAGAATTGAAATATTTAAGACAAAGTCGAGTATTTTGAGAAAAAAAATAAAGTTGTAATTTTTGGAAAATAAATTTTGGTGAAATCACAATGTAAGAATAAAAATAATATGAGAATAAAATCATAATATGAGAAGAAATTTAAAATGGGGTAAGGATGGCAATTCATTCATTAGAAAATAAAAAAATTTAAAATTAAAAATTAAATATATATAACTTTGTTATATATACATTGTTTCACTATGTGGCTCTTGGTGGAAAAAGTTTGGGCACCCCTGATTAAAGGGGTACATCATTCCTACTCGTCTTGCTTGTTTCTCCAGGGATTTGAACTGATGCTACTGTCACTTAGCGACCCCTCGGAGAGGGTGGTCAGCGCCGTCCACCAGGTCTTCATCCCGGCATTCGCCGCCTGGACGACAGAATTGGGAAGCCTCTACACTTTGCTCATCCCGTCTCTCTTGGCCCGTATCGAGAAACTCCTCAAGGTGTTGTGTTGACGTTTCATCCTATGGTGTGTTTGACGTGCACGCCGTCACTCGTGATTTTTTTATGTATTATGTAGCAGGGGGAGCATGGCCTGGATGAACACAAGTTGCATGTATTCCTGTCAGCCTTGCAGAGTTTCATCCCTCCTCTGTTTGCCGTGGTGCTGCAGAATGCACCCTTCACCAGCCGAGCCAAACTCCACGGGGACATACCTGCAATAGAGGGTACAGTGTTTGGACTACTGGTGTCTCTTGTGTCAATGACTGTGTTTATTATATTATTATTATTATTATTATTATTATTGCAGTAACCCGGTTGTGCCTGATATTTTATTATTTTTGTTGGTTTCATATAGCCACTTTTAGGCCTAAAAGTGTCTAATTTAGGCCAAAATTGTGTAAAATATTCATATTTTTTGACTAATAATAGTTGATATTCAACCCCAAAAAACATGATTTATTAATTTTATAATATATAAATATATTATTATTATTATCACAGTAACCCAGTTGTGCCTTATATTTTGTGTATATATATATATATAATTTTTGTTTGTTTCATATCGCTATTTTTAGGCCTAAAAGTGTCTAATTTAGGCCAAAAATGTGTAAAATATTCATATTTTTTGACTAATAATAGTTGATATTCAACCCCAAAAAGCATAATTTATTAATTTTATAATATATAAATATATTATTATATTATTATTATTGCAGTAACCCGGTTGTGCCTTATATTTTGTGTGTGTATATATACATATTTTTTTGTTTGTTTGTTTGTTTCATATAGCCATTTTTAGGCCTAAAAGTGTCTAATTTAAGCCAAGAATGTGTAAAATATTCATATTTTTTGACTAATAGTTAATATTCAACCCAAAAAAGCATGATTTATTAATTTTATAATATATAAATATATTATTATTATATTATTATTATTATTGCAGTAACCCGGTTGTGCCTTATATTTTGTGTGTGTATATATATATATATATATATATATATATTTTTTTTTTTTTTTTTTTTTTTATTTTGTTTGTTTGTTTTTTGTTTCATATAGCCATTTTTAATGGCCAAAAATTTAGGCCAAAAATATGTAAAATGTTCATATTTTTTGACTAATAATAGTTGATATTCAACCAAAAAAAAGCATGATTTATGAATTTTATAATATTATATAAATATATATTATATATATATATCATTTATTCAAAATTATTTAAATTATATGTGCAATTTACTGTTTACGCTGTACATTGTTGTTCATATTTGATGTAATCTATTTATTCTCCACATTATTATTATTAGTATTTATTATTATACGGCATTTTTTTTTGTTTGTTTCATACAGCCATTTTTAGGCCTAAAAGTGTCTAATTTAGGCCAAGAATGTGTAAAATATTCATATTTTTTGGACTAATAATAGTTGATATTCAACCCAAAAAAGCATGATGTATTCATTTTGGAATATAATATATTATAAATATATTACTATTATTATTATTGCAGTAACCCGGTTCCCGAGGCCAGCTTCTTCCCTCCAGGATGTGGCAACCATCATTGGCAGCAGGGAGATGCTAAGCGCTCTGCTTCTTCTCTATGACCACCAGCTGGAGCATGAAGGCACCACCGGTTGGGAAAGCCTTCTCTGGGTGGTCAACCAACTGTGAGAACTACACACGCACGTACACATATTGGCATTTTTAGCACTTTTTACTACCGTGCGGACGATGTACGACTCCATACTGCTCACATGAACTTGCTTTTGTAGGCTTCCTCAGCTTATCGAGATTGTGGGTCGCATCAACGTCACGTCGTCAACATGTGTTCACGAGTTTTCCCGCTTCTTTTGGAGGTTCTGTCGGACATTCGGGAAGATTTTCACCAACACTAAGGTGAATGAAACCTGGTTGTTTATTTTAGATTACCACTGTGCTCCAATGTCTTTGAAAGTCTGTCATAATATGAAATATGAAAATGTTTTATTTTTATTGTTTTAAAGACTTTGCCCGCTTTTCAACCACCATTCATACAATCAGTGGTGATGTTTCATTTGTTCACTTCCTGCTTTCTGAATATAATTTAAGTTTTATTTTTTATTATTTTAGTTTTATTTAATTGTACTTTATTTTATTCATTTTTATTATTTTTATTTTTTATTATTTTAGTTTTATTTTACTTTATTTTATTAATTTTTCTTTTTTAAATTAATATTTAAATTTTTTTTATTAATTTATTTTTGTCACATGTGTGTGTGTATATGACGTTTTGCAGGTCAAACCGCAATTCCAAGAGATTCTTCGCCTGTCTGAAGAGAATGTCGGTGAGTCTGCATCCTAACTTATCATTTCACACTTTCATTTCACACGATTGTCCTTGAACTTAAATAAAACTAAAATCATTCTGTTTGCTAACAGCAGAAAGCACACACACCAGCAAATACAAATAAACGGTATAGATATTGAAAGGGTGAACGAAAATAAATTTCTGGGGATCACAATAGATGAAAATATAAGCTGTAAACCTCATATTACAAATATACAACATAAAGTGTCCGTAAATATTTCAGTATTGTACAAAGTAAAATTTGTTCTGAATCAGAAATCACTCCACACTCTTTATTGCTCTCTCTGGTTCTACAATATCTTACTTATTGTGTGGAAATATGGGCTAATAACTATAAAAGTAATCTTCAATCGCTAAATGTACTGCAAAAAAGGTCAGTAAGGATAATTCATAATGCCGCCTACAGAGAACAGAGACACTTACTATGGTAGCCATTATGTCATTGTATGGTCATATAACCTCATACTTCGGTACGTGACAAAAATAAATTAATAAAAAAAAATTAAAATAAAAATTAAAAAAATAAAAATTAATAAAATAAAGTAAAATAAAACAAATAATAAAAAATAAAAATTAAAAAAATAAAAATTTATAAAATAAAGTAAAATAAAATGAAACTAAAATAATAAAAAATAAAACTTCAATTATATTCGGAAAGCAGGAAGTGAACAAATAAAACATCACCACTGATTGTATGAATGGTGGTTGAAAAGCGGGCAAAGTTTTTAAAACAATAAAAATAAAACATTTTAAAATTTAATTTAAAAAAAACTTTAACTATATTAGGAAAGCAGGAAGTGAACAAATGTAATACATGACAAAATAATAATCGATAATAATACATGACAAAAATAAAATAAAAAAAATAAAAACATAAAAAAAATATTTAAAAAAATTATATTAGGAAAGCAGGAAGTGAACAAATGTATTACATGACAAAATAATAATCGACAATAATAATGACAAAAATAATATAAAAAAATAAAAACATAAAAAAAAATAAAAAAAATATTAGGAAAGCAGGAAGTGAACAAATGTAATACATGACAAAATAATAATCGATAATATTACATGACAAAAATAAAATTAAATAAATAAAAACATTTAAAAAACAAAAAAACCCTTAAATTATATTAGGAAAGCAGGAAGTGAACAAATGTAATACATGACAAAATAATAATCGATAATAATACATGACAAAAATAAAAAAAATAAATAAAAACATTAAAAAAATTATATTAGGAAAGCAGGAAGTGAACAAATGTAATACATGACTAAATAATAATCGATAATAATACATGACAAAAATAAAATAAAAAAATAAAAACATTAAAAAAAAATAAAAAAAAAACTTAAATTATATTAGGAAAGCAGGAAGTGAACAAATGTAACAGTTACTGATTGTAAAAGTACCAGATGGAGGGGTAGGATTTAATCAGCTTTGCTTCTTCCTACTCCTTTTGGACATGTGGAACTGTGAACTGATTATGTGATGCATTCAATTGTAATCTGATGCATGTTCAAATGAAATACAACCATTACCATTACCATTACACTAATGCTAATGATTCTCTCTTGTGGTTTAGATGCTTCAGCCGGGAATGGTATTCTTACCAAAGCCACTGTTCCCATTTACGCAACTGGAGTACTCACTTGTTACAACCAGGTAGTATTTTCTCACTTCCTTTTACTACAATATGGACTCTGTTCTTGTTGACAGTCGTTATTAAAGACAAGTATTGCGATATTTTGTGTCATTTCTGTAAAGGAGGAGGATCGTAAGTTGTTAGTGGGTTTCTTGGAGGACGTTATGACAACCCTGTCTTTGTCCCACGCACCTCTCGACAGCCTGAAAGCTTCTTTTGTAGAACTGGGGTGAGTCTCCCGCACAGTTGGTGCATTCGCTTGCTCACTTAAGTCAAATTGAATCCAAAATAAATCCCTGTTTGTTTGTTGAAGTGCCAATCCAGTGTACCATGAATTACTGCTGACTGTCCTGTGGTACGGCGTGGTGCACACCTCGGCATTGGTCCGATGTACCTCAGCGCGGATGTTTGAGGTAAAGACGAAAACTCACATCAATTGCACAATTAGTTGCGTAGATTTTTGTAATGTAATAAATATGATATTGATCATATTTGACAGTTAAGTGGAACATTCAAAGCTGAACATAGTGTAAAAACCAGTATGGACTAGTTGCCAGCCAAACAACCATTCACACTCACATTCATACCGATGGACAATTTGGAGTCGCTAATTAACCTAGCATGTTTTTGGAATGTGGGAGGAAACCGGAGTACCCGGAGAAAACCCACGCATGCACGGGGAGAACATGCAAACTCCACACAGAAATGGCCGAGGGTGGGGAAAGACAAAATAAGAAGCCAAAAAGTTACCACTTCCACACAAAATAGGAGAACTCATTCATTCATTTTCTACCACTTTTCCTCACAAGGGTTGCAGGAGTGCTGGAGCCTATCCCAGCTGTCTTCGGGCGAGAGGCGGGGTTACACCCTGGACTGGTGGCCAGCCAATCACAGGGCACATATAGACAAACAACCATTCACACTCACATTCATACCTATGGACAATTTGGAGTCGCTAATTAGCCTAGCATGTTTTTGGAATGTGAGAGGAAACCGGAGTACCCGGAGAAAACCCAAACTCCACACAGAGGTCCCCGTGGGCGGAATCGAACTCAGGTCTCCTAGCTGTTTGGCCTGCGTGCTAACCACTTGCCCACCATGCAGCCAATATAGAGGTATATAACTAGGATTCCTTACCTCGAAATGAAGTATTTTTGTAGTTACAGCATTGAAAGCCTGTTTTTAACATTATTAGAGCCCTCCAGACATGAAATAACACCCCTATAATCACCTTTACACTCATAATACCCACCGCAGTAGACATAATAAGAATAACTAAGCCATTTAAGACATAGATAAGTTGCTGTAAATGTTTTTTCCGGTACTGAAAGTTGGTATCGGGGGTTCGGTGTTTTATAGTTTTATAGCATATAAAGTAGCACGTGTTAAAGACCAATGTGCTTGTTGTGAGATCATTCAAACCCGCAATAAAGTCTATTGTTCCGGTGATCAAGTCTGGTGCTTGAATGTTTCACCCGAAAATTACAGCAACTAGTGACTAGTTTAGAATATTATAGATCATCACAGTGTCTTTGAATGCACCTTCTGAATGCCTTATATTTTGTTATATATACATATAGAATTTTTTGTTTGTTTCATATAGCTATTTTTAGGCATAAATGTGTGTAATTTAGGCCAAAAATGTGAAAAATATTTATATATTTTTTTAACTAATAATAGTTGATATTCAACAAAAAAACATTTATTTTATTATTTTTTTAATTAAAAATGTGATTAATTAATTATTTAATTACATTAATTAATTGTATTATATATATATGTATATATATATATATAATATAAAAAAATAATAAATCATGTTTTTTTGGGCTGAATATCAACTATTATTAATCTGGAAAAATATGTATAAATATGTATGTATGTGTATATATATATATATATTCCCAGACTAATAATAGTTGATATTCAGCCCAAAAAACATGATTTATTATTTTTTTATATTCATTTTACAATATATATATATATATATATATTAATTATTTATTATAATTTATTTAAATTATATGTGCAATTTACTGTTTACGCTGTACATTGGTGTTCATAGTTGATGTCATCTATTTATTCTCCACATTATTATTATTATGATTTATTATTATACAGAAGTCAGGCAACGACAAACAACATTTTGTTGGCAATTTCACTGCTGTGTTATTGTGCAATAACAATAAAGGAAGTCTATCTATCTAATTTAATATATTTTTAAAAGAATAGCAAGTAGCCCCAAAATTCTTAATGCAAAGTGGCAAGAAAAAAAGAAAATTATATATCATAAAACTCTCACATTTATGAGTATTTTGTAGGTATTGTGTAAAGTGTTATGTCATGGTTTCCCTTTGCAACTGCTTGGCTCCATTCGTTTTTGTATGCAATGCCACAGTTCATTTTCTATGGTAACTAGTACTCTGAAAATCCAAATAAAAACACATTTGGGGGGTACTTTTTGGGAAAAATCATTATTGAACTATAAACTATTATAATTATTGAATTATGTTTTTCCAACACGCTTCACTTCACTTTGAAAGTTCCACTTTCTGTCATAAACTTTGTGTCCAAATATTTTGTTGTTTAGCAAAAATGTTTAGCAAAAAATTGTAACCCCTTTTTTCTTGCATACAACTGTGCCAGCTTTCACTGCTTAGCTCCAAATGTTATGCAAAAACTCCTAAACGTGGCTCTGGTTCCACTGTTTTACTCCCACCTCGCTGTTGTGATCTTTTTTTTTTTTTTTTACTGGACTCAAACCTCACCACATAAATATCTGCTTATGTGTCACTAAAAAAGCCACAGTCAGCAAAAAGTCTAATTTAATTGGACGTGAAGGCTTTTTTTTTGTGATATTTTCAGTACTTCAGGTCATTCAGGAAATTTAATACTGGAGTTGGTTTTTAGAACAAAATGCCCCCCCCTTTTTTTTACCCCCTCAATGCTGTTGAATTTGACAAATCACCAAGTGCTGACTGAAGTAAAGCATAACAAATCATACGTACCTGGTTTAGAGGATGAAGTTCTAACAGTGGAACCGGACCTTTTTTTGCGCTGAACTTTTTTTGCGCTGAACTTTTTTTTTTTTTTGAGGAGGAGGAGGAGTGCTCAGCTGAATCCATTGTCAATTTTATTTATTTTTATTGTGAAGTGCTTCCCCTTTTTTCCACCATCCCATAATGTGTAGCTTTCCACCATTGTCCCACAAACCGCCAGTTAAAAGAGATGGTCTACCACAGATTCTGGATCAGATTTGTGTATTGTTGACTATTTTTTTTATAATAGAATGGATACAATCTGACCTGGAGTCTGTGTCCAGAGCCCACATGTTTATTGTTTATGTTTATTGAGTGTTATTTGTGTCGTATTCATGTTCCTGTGTGCATTGCAGCTGTGGTTCTCGCCATTGTGTGTCACTCTTTTATTATTATTATGATTTATTATTTTCTCTCTACTATCGGCGATGTCGATGTCGCTCGCTCTTGTCCAATGCCCTCCCGCATCACGTCTGGCTCTGTCCAACCCGAGCAGCTGCTGGTGAAGGGGGTGAATGAGACGCTGGTAGCTCAGAGAGTGGTGCCGGCTCTCATCACGCTGTCCTCCGACCCCGAAATGTAAGTGGAACAGCCGATAAAACAGCAACAAGTCCACCTGCGCCGCCGCGTCTCTCTCCCCCCTTCTCTTTGCTGCCTGACGGCCATCACGCTGACTCGGCCAGCCTATCAGGAGCAACGTCGTTTCTTTTACACAAAAGAATAAATCTAAGCTATTATTCCTGAAATACACATTGACTTTATAATTCAAAACAAATTTTATACATTTTTTTATACATTTTGGCACGTGTGGATCAATTCTGGCCAGGGGCGTCACTAGGTTCTGAGGACAGGAGGGGCGGGGCTTAGCCCCCCTGGAGATGCACAGCATATGAATGAATGTAATAGACATAAAAAAAAAATCCAAAAAAACGAACAAGAACAGATTTAGTATAGATACTCAATTATTTACACAAGTACACACAATCTACACTGCAAAATCATTCTGTACAGTGGACAGTGATCAATTGTATAATAATCATTATTATATTATGAATTAGCCTATTATTATTATTATTACTATCATCGTTATTTTTCTTCTGATTATTACTACTACTAATAGTAGTAGTAGGTTAGTATTAGCCTGCTTATTGGCTTGCTTGTTAGCCTGCTTTTGCCCTATTAATATAATATTAATATTGTATTATATTAATTTATATTATATTAATATTAAATTTGTCTGAATTTTTTGGTAAAAAAAATATTTTAAAAAAATCAAAAAATAAAACATTATTTAGGGGGGATTAAGAACATTTTAGGGGGTACCCTAATTATTAATATTAATAATAATTACATTAATAATATTTTAGAGGTTCTTCGGTACCCCTAAAATGTTCTTAATCGCCCCTAAATCAATTTATATTTTTTTATTTTAATATTAGTATATTTTAATATTAAATTTGTCAGAATTTTTTTGTAAAAATAAATCAATAAAAAATATTTAAAAAAAACTCAAAAAATGTAAAATCATTTAGGAGGGATTAAGAACATTGTAGGGGGTACCGAAGCCCCTCTAACTTATTATTAATATAATTAGGGTACCCCCTACAATGTTCTTAATCCCCCCTAAATAATTTTATATTTTTTTATTTTAATATTAGTATATTTTAATATTAATATTAAATTTGTCAGAATTTTTTTGTAAAAAAAAATCAATAAAAAATATTTTTTAAAATAAAAAATATACAATTATTTAGGGGGGTTTAAGAACATTTTAGGGGGTACCGAAGACACTCTAAAATATTATTAAAATAGCATAATATAATTAATATTAGTATAAGTATTAATTTATATTATATTAATATAAAATTTGTCAGAATTTTTTTGTAAAAAAATCAATAAAAAATATTTTAAAAATAAAATTATTCAGGAGAGTTTAAGACCATTTTAGGGGGTACCGAAGCCCCTCTAACTTATTATTAATATAATTAGGGTACCCCCTAAAATGTTCTTAATCCCCCCTAAATAATTTTATATTTTTTGATTTTAATATTAGTATATTTTAATATTAATATTAAATTTGTCAGAATTTTTTTGTAAAAAAAATCAATAAAAAATATTTTTTAAAATAAAAAATATACAATTATTTAGGGGGGTTTAAGAACATTTTAGGGGGTACCGAAGACACTCTAAAATATTATTAAAATAGCATAATATAATTAATATTAGTATAAGTATTAATTTATATTATATTAATATAAAATTTGTCACAATTTTTTTTGTAAAAAAATCAATAAAAAATATTTTAAAAAAATATAAAATTATTCAGGAGAGTTTAAGAACATTTTAGGGGGTACCGAAGCCCCTTTAAAATAGGCCTAATGACGCCACTGATTCTGGCTCTACATTTTGCCTGATCTGTGTTGACGATATCCTTTGGTTGCTCCTGTATCGGCTCAAGCTGAGCAGCACATGCTCCATTAACCGTATTCCCATTCGTCGGTGCTCTCATCCGCTGCCATCTTTCATCTTCTTGTCACGTCCAATCCCAGCATGCACCTTCCACTCCCACCTATTCACTGAGACTGGGGCCCTCCTCCTGATAAAACTAGCATTTGGTTTCTCCATTTTCACCGTCTCGATCCCCCTCTCTCCTCCCCCCTCCTCTCCTGTTTCATCCCACCGTGTTGACGCCTTTGCAGTCGATTCTCCGAGGCATGAGCGAAGCATTAGTAGATCGCCGGGCGGCCCCGGCGCTTATAACACTGTGCAATGGGCCTGAATTGTGAGTCAACGACATAACACCCTTATAATAATGTCATCCAGCGGGCTGCATTCTAACAATGTAAAAACAACCAGTGAGCAGCTGTGTGCATGCTAAGCTTACATGTCAGCTTCCATTACCGCTATAAAAATGATTTGGAAGAAAAGTCGGTGTGTTCTTCCCAACATCCATGAGTCAGCGATCCCGGGAACTGGCGAGACATTTGAAATGACTGAAATATTCCTTTTATAGTGGGACAGGTTTATAAATATTTTGCTTTTGTGACATTAATGTTATTGATGATGATGTAAGCAGTAACATTGTTGGAATGCAGCCCGGCTCATCACATCATTTTCACTATGGGCAAAATCACATGTCTTATTTATGGATTTTAACATGATGAAGGAGTAATAATCAGCCATACAGTAATCCCTCGCTACTCGGCGCTTCAAATTTCACCGCTTCACCTTATCACGGTTTTACAAAAATATATTAATTTATCAATTATGCTGTTTTATGGTTCAATACGGCCTATTTTTAGTCAAAAAATATATGTATTATTTGCATAAATTAAGCAATTTCAACCAGAAAATGGCTAACTAAACAGACAAACTGGTGTCAGATTACAATGTTTGGGTGAGATACACAAGCACCAGACTTGGAACAACAGGTTTTTATTGCAGGTTTAAATTATCCCACAACAATAATCAACTTCCTGTCCGCCCCGCCACTCCTTGCACCGGGAAATAATTACAGCAACACACGAGCACGAGTCTCATTTATCATATTTCTTGAATTATGTGTACTATGTTCAGTAATATGAGTATAAATGTGACTATAGGGGTGTTATTTTATATCTATAGGTCTCTAATAATTTTGAAAACTGTATTTCAATGGTTGTAAACAGGTTTCTAAACTCCAAAGATGAAAATATTCCATTTATAAATAATGAATCCTACTTGGCGGAAATTCCGTGATTACGGTTGGGCCTGGAACCAATTAACAGCGCTAAACGAGGGGTTACTGTTTTCTCTTAAAATGTACTAGTTATTTTTAAAAATTAAAAAAATATAAATGCAACACTTCCGCTGAGATGAATGATTTCAATTTTTTTCCGTAAAAGTGAAATGCTGATTTGACAGCGTTATATTATTGTACAGGTGTGTCTTAGGCTGGACACAGTAAAAGGCCAACTTTCCTCTTGTAATTATACTTTTGTTTTTCTTAATTTTTATATATATATTATATTATATATAACATTATATATACCTGTGATTATTGTACAGATGTATCTTAGACTGGACACAGTAAAAGGCCAACTTTCCTCTTTTTTTTCTTAATTTGTATTATTTCCACAAAAATGACTGCATTTTCCCTAAATATTATATATATATTTTTTATTATATTATATATAGTATTATATATACCTGTGATTATTGCACAGGTGTGTCTTTGGCTGGACACAGTAAAAGGCTAACTTTCCTCTTGTAATTATACTTATTTTTGTGGAAAAATAGTATAATATCATATTTTTATTATATTATATATATAATATTATATATACCTGTGATTATTATACAGGTGTGTCTTAGGCTGGACACAGTAAAAGGCCAACTTTCCTTTTGTAATTATACTTTTTTTCCCCACAAAAATAAGTATAATTACAAGAGGAGAGTATATATATATATATATATATATATATATAATATTTAGGGGAAATTCATTTTTGTGGAAATAATAAAAATTTTAAAAAAGACTGCATTTTCCCCAAATATTATATATTTTTTTACAATGTTAAAACACTCAATCACTGTATTTTTATAGTATTATTGTTTTTCTTTCAGTGTTGCCCAAATACTCATTACTAGCCATCCCTACTATATAAGGTCGTAAAGTAAGCTGTACTAAATATGAATGTAATATGACCTTTTTGTTCACGATAACGATGCCATACCTGCCTGTTAAAGTTGCTTTACAGAATAACATTGTAACTTCTTAGCCAGATCAGCAAAAAACATTAAAAAAGCTGTAAAATCTAACAAGCAACCATCAGCAAAACTTTATATTAATGTTTAGTTTGTGCAGCTGGAGTCCGACTTATTATTATTATTCTTACATATGAAAGCTTGTGGTCACGTAGTGAGTTTTTTTTTTTGTGTGATGACCTTTTTGTGTGTTGGTCTCCTGCAGCTCTGTGAGGATATCTACTATTCCTGCTTTTGGAACCATAATGGAGACCGTGACGCAGAAAGAAGTAAGAATTTAATTGGAATAAAATGGTAAGCAATGGTGATGTAACTAGTGTAATTTTTTTTTTATGTAGTTGCTTGAACGTGTCAAGATGCAGTTAGCGTCCTTTCTGGAGGACCCTCAGTATCAAGACCAGCACTCGTTGCACATGGAGATCATCAGGACATTCGGACGAGTCGGCCCCAACGCGGAGCCTCGCTTTCGAGACGACTGTATGCAAAAAAATGATAATGCCAAAATAAGTTTTTGGTATTTATTTATTTATTATCTGCGTTCCTTGTTGCAGTCGTACTGCCGCATTTGCACAAACTGGCGCTGGCTAACAACAGCCAGGCGACGGAGACCAAGAGAATCGACATCGCCACCCAGCTGTTCGAGGCCTACAGCGCTCTGTCCTGCTGCTGTATCCTTTTCTTCACCTTCAAGCGTCCAAAAAGTAGCTGTGTTTTTTGGCAGGAAGAGAAAAAGAAAAGGCAAAATAACGCTTCCAATGCCTCCATTTCTGGACTACACGTAATTACAAGGTTGGTTAAGCAAAAGGGAGAACACGAGGAGGGGGAAAAAAAGCGTGAGAAAAAAAAGCAACGGAACATCAGCTTCAAGATTCCCCGGAATAGCTTTATCCCTGTCATCCCGTTCGTCTTGTCCTCCTTGTCTTCACACGCCTCGTGTCCCCTGGGAGCCACGCCCACACGGTCAGATGTTCATTCCTGTGGGTCCTGGTGAGGCGGGTACCCTATCAAAGTCTGCAGTGAAATTTCACATCGCGACAAATATAGACGGGATCTGTCCGTGGTCTCATATGGTCACACTGGCTCAATGATGATGATGGAAGTTTGAATCATTTATAGCAAGGGGTCTCAAACTCAATTTACTTGGGGGGGGGGCACTGGAGCTAGGGTCTGGGTGTAGACTGGGCCGCATCAGGTTTTACACAAAAAAAAAAAAATTGCATTTATTAAAAACAGAAAAATTTATAAATTTTGCTTTGGTTCCGATTTTCTACAAGAAAAGCTCTGATAAAACATTCTGATAAAATTTTTATTTTTCTGCACAAAATAAGATGAAAAATAAATAAATCAAGAATAAAGAAAATCAATCTGTAATAAATAAATATAATAATAATTAATAAAACGGCAAATAATAAAAAATTAAGAAACCACATATAGTTGGTGGGTAGACTAATTATTTTTTCCAGATTAAAATTAAAGCATTATTAGAACCCTGTAGACATGACAAAACAACTATAGTCACATTTATACTTTTTTTATTTACAACATATTGCGCAACTGCAGGGTCTTGAGACACATGCTAACTCGCAAACTAGAGCGCTAGCGACCTAAACAGTAGCCTTCAAGTTATTTCCTGTAAACTTAAATAGCCAAAAAATTACCACTTCCACACGGATAGGGAGGATAACTATTAACAGTTATTTAACCTTTAACATGAACATTAATCAAAACGTAATATTTTTTTCTGGGTACATGATACCATACAGCATCCATATCAAAACTTACCACTTCCACACGGATAGGGAGGATAACTATTAACAGTTATTTAACCTTTAACATGAACATTAATCAAAACGTAATAATTTTTTCTGGGTACATGATACCATACAGCATCCATATCAAAACTTACCACTTCCACACGGATAGGGAGGATAAGTATTAACAGTTATTTAACCTTTAACATGAACATTAATCAAAACGTAATAATTTTTTCTGGGTACATGATACCATACAGCATCCATACCGCACTAACATTAAACTTTCATATCAAGGCGGGGGGGCCTCAAACTAGTGCCCTGCGGGCCACATTTGGCCAAAGACACTTTACAGAAGAATGGAGTTGAATAAAGCAAGTAAACAGAGTAGAAGACACACCAGAATACAACATTCATTCGTTAATACAGAGTTCAAACATGAGTAAAAACGGAGCGGGGCACATTTTTGACCGCTTTTCCAATACACCAGCAGAAAAACAAGGTCCACACATGTGAGGTGAATTCACTCATTTGATTGGCTGATTTCACATTTACAATTTGGATCATGGAAAGAAATGACAGGAAGTACAGTGAACCAAGATCTGGACCAAATTTTTGGTGACAATGAGGGCGAGGACAGACCAGCAGATGAAGAGGTTGCTGGTGGTGAAGCTGTTCGATATCCCTCAGTAATAACCAGGTAACAAAAGAATTATATTGAATTTATTAATATGATTCCTGAACATGAAACAATGAACGGCTGTGAAGATGGCCGCAGATGTTGACGTTCATTCATTCATTTTATACCGCTTATCCTCACGGGGGGGGGTGCTGGAGCCTATGCTAGCTGTCTTCAGGCGAGAGGCGGGGCACACCCCCTGGACTGGTGGCCAGCCAATCACAGGGCACATACAGACAAACAACCATTCACACTCACAATTTGGTAATGGTAATGGTTTAATTTCATTTGAACATGTCACAGTTCCACGTGTGAAAAGAGTAGGAAGAAGCAAAGCTTATTAAATCCTACCCCTCCATCTGGTACTTTTACAATCAGTAACTGTTACATTTGTTCACTTCCTGCTTTCCTAATATACTAGTTTAAGGGTTTTTTTTCAAATTATTTTTTCAAATGTTTTTTATTTTATTGTTTTATTTTTGTCATGTATTATTATTAGCGATTATTATTTTGTCATGTATTACATTTGTTCACTTCCTGCTTTCCTAATATAGTTTAAGATTTTTTTTTCATTTTTTTAATGTTTTTTTATTTTATTTTTGTCATGTATTATCGATTATTATTTATTATACATTTGTTCACTTCTTGCTTTCCTAATATAGTTAAAGTTTTTTTTTTATTATTTTTTAAAATGTTTTATTTTTATTGTTTCATTTGAACATGCATCACATAATCAGTTCACAGTTCCACATGTCCAAAAGTCCAACATTTTTATTTTTAAAATTTTTATTTTTTTAATTTTTGTATTAATTTATTTTTGTCACGTACCGAAGTGATGCATTTGAACATGCATCAGATTACAATTGAATGCATCACATAATCAGTTCACAGTTCCACGTGTGAAAGGAGTAGGAAGAAGCAAAGCTTATTAAATCCTACCCCTCCATCTGGTACTTTTACAATCAGTAACTGTTACATTTGTTCACTTCCTGCTTTCCATAATACAGTTTAAGTTTTTTTTTTTTTTTTTTTTTTTTTTTTTTTTTTTTTTTTAAATAATGTACCAAAGTACGAGGTGATATTTGGAGTCGCCGATTAACCTAGCATGTTTTTTCCCCGGAGAAAACCCACGCATGCACGGGGAAACATGCAAACTCCACACAGAAATGGCTGAGGGTGGCAGATTTTGACATTTGCACAATAATTTAGTGACATTAGCAATATTATTCTTTGAATATTTATGTTGAGAAGCGCTCCTGTAAAGAGACGTGAATGGAAAGCGTTCATCTTAGGCCTTCATCTCCCGCAACCACACATCAGATGGTCAAAATCAGTCATGTTCTTACTTTGGCTCTAAAACACGAACATTCCTACCGATGATTCAGTCCTTAACCTCGTCCGTAGTCATTTCGGAGGAGGTGATGATCAACCACTTCCTGCCTGGTCTCAGGTGTCTGCGTGCCGACATGGAGCAGCTTTCCCCGGAACATGAGGTCAGCATACGAATGAATTCCCACAGTTATTAAAAAAAAACATCTCATTTTATTTGTGTCTCCAAATCTCACGCAAACTGTTTTTCATGGAAGAATTTTTTCCCTAAATTGTGACTAACAATCAGCCGACTATTGGCGTTTTTTTTTTTTTTTTTTCCAGACTGCTGCCTCATTCATCATAGTATCATCCTGTTTATCTGTCATATGTTCCGCAGGTGATTCTGAGCTCTATGGTGAAAGAGTGTGAGATCAAGGTGGAAAACCGCGGAATGGGAGACGCACAAGGGTGAGAAACAGAAAAGAAAATCAGGCCAAAATGTAACCATTTCTTATTTACATGTCTTATTTATAATTTACCTGAATTCTAAAGACGATATTTGAAGCAGGCAATAATTGGAAAGAGGTTATAATTATATTTAGTTTCCAAATTATATTATTGATGCTGTTTTTGTGGTTTATTATGGACAATATTAGTCATAAAATATGTGCCTTACCTCCCAAATTAAGCATTTTCAAGGCTAAATGAATGTTCACTCTGTGTCATATTTTCTTTCATGCCTACTATATTGGTTAATCTGAGTGTTAAAGTGACTATAGGGGTGTTATAACTATAAAAGCAATCTTCACTCGCAAAATGTACTGCAAAAAAGGCCAGTCAGGATAATTCATAATGCCGCCTACAGAGAACATACTAACTCCTTATTTCTAAAATCACAAATAAACTTGCTGATATAGTTCATCTTCAAACAGCTAAAATAATGCTAAAGGCTAAAAATAACCAATTAGCTAAAAATGTCATCCAAGACTTCTCTACAAGAGAGGAGAAATATGATCTCAGGGAAGAAGTACATTTGAAACACTTCTATGCTAGGACTACGTTATGCTAGCCATAGCATTTCAGTATGTGGAATCAAACTATGGGATGGATTGAGTAAGGAAGTCAAACAATGCACAACGATGACACAATTCAAGAAACAATGCAAGCAGTTGATGTTTGCTAAATACAAGGATGCTAAATACATGATGTGCTATATATATCACTACTATATTGACTGTTACTATGGTACCCATTATGTCATTTTATGGTCATATCACCTCATACTTCAGTACGTGACAAAAAAATTAAATAAAATTAAATATAACAAAATTAAATTAAAAAAGTAATAATTAATAAAATAAATTAAAAAATGAAATAATTAAAATATAATAAATAATTAAAATTATAATAATAAATATTTAAATTATTTAAATAAATAATAAAAGAAAAAAATACTGAAATTATACTGAAATTATATTAGGAAAGCAGGACGTGAACAAATTAAATTAATTAAATAAAAAATTGAAAATTAATAAAATAAAGTAAAAAAAAAACTTAACTTATATTAGGAAAGCAGGAAGTGAACAAATGTAACAGTTACTGATTGTAAAAGTACCAGGTGGAGGGGTAGGATTTAATAAGCTTTGCTTCTTCCTACTCCTTTTGGACATGTGGAACTGTGAACTGATTATGTGATGCATTCATTTGTAATCTGATGCATGTTGAAATAAAATAAAACCATTAATTATTCTTTTATTATTCATCGATTTCAAGAAAAAAATAAAATAAAATAAAGTTAAAAAAAACTTAAATTATATTAGGAAAGCAGGAAGTGAACAAATGTAACAGTTACTGATTGTAAAAGTACCAGATGGAGGGGTAGGATTTAATAAGCTTTGCTTCTTCCTACTCCTTTTGGACATGTGGAACTGTGAACTGATTATGTGATGCATTCAATTGTAATCTGATGCATGTTCAAATGAAATATTACCATTACCTAATAATGTTAAACGTATTTAGAAGGTTGATTCCATTTCTAACGAAGGAATCCTACTCCACTGATCACGGTTTGGTCTATAAATAAATCATTACATTTCTAACTTCATTAATAATCATATGGAGTACATGAGAAAGTATTATGAGAAACAAAGCAATAATGGTGAGTAAACAACACACACAGGTTTTGCAACCAATAGCTAACTTTAACCTTAACTTTAAAAGTGCATGCAGAAGTAGATACTTGTAGTATTAGAGACTCGCAGTTAATTGAAGTGTAGTGTGTAGAATTCAGTAAAATGGGCCGTCCTCTAGTTAGCAGAAGCTTGTAACGGCTCACTCCTATGAGGAAGTAATGGAGCCGTTAAAGCAGCAGGTATGGTTTCAGTTAAATGCAAAAGAATGCTAATGATGAAGTTTGCCTAGCAACTGGCTTGTAAACTGTAAATTGTAAATATCCCTTTCATTGTGTTTTTTTTTTTTGTGTATGTGTGTGTGTGTGTTCGTAGGTCCATTGCATCCAGTTTGGTGGGCGAGGACGCCAAGACCAAGTTCCTGAGCAAGATGGGTCAGCTGACTACATCGGGCGCCATGCTGGCCAACGTCTTCCAGAGGAAGAAGTGAAGAAAACGTGAATATGAAGACTGTCGGCGGAGCTCCCAAGTAGATGACAAATCAAATGTGACATGAATTTTAAAAGAGATTTTTTTTTTTTTTTTTTTTGCAGCTTCATCAAGGACAATTTTTTTTTTAATTTTTTTTTTTTTTTGTATTTTTTTTTTAAATAATCACTCAGTGTTTGTTTGACTTCATTTACAAAAGGAGCGTGACAAGAGGAAGAAAGTGACCAGTATTGACACTCGGAGTGCCCGGAGTCATGGCAGGTGACTGGACGCCTTTTTCGGGACATTCAGGACTTGAAGGTATCACTGGAAAAAAAGGTGTTCTACCCGCTGGAGGTTTTTTTTTTATGTTATTTTGGAGCAAACACTGCGATCTTTATAACACGTCGGAGTAAAAATGACACTGAAAGTGTACAGTGACTGTATGTGTGTGTGTGTGTGTGTGTGTGTGGTACCGAAACATCGCCTACTTGAAGTTCTAAATCGTCTTGCCTTTTTTTTTTTTTCCTCCGAAAGTCTGTCTCTGCGCTCTGTTTTGATAGCGTTTTGATAACTTATTTATGTCTTAATGAAGGATACACTTTATTTCTCACTTCCAAAGAAATTTGCACTTCATTTTCTTTAATTATAATGCACATAAATAATCACTACTGTTATGTTTTTCTGTCCAGATATCATACCTTTTTCCTTTCTTTTTCTATGTGGACATCAGAGGTAAGGTGAGATATATAAAAAAAAAAGCTTATCATACACTGACTACAGTGAGTGGATGGTACTCGTGTATATTTGGAATCTGTGTCATGGTGTAATAAAAGATCATTTGTGTATTTAAAAAAAAAAAAAAAAAAAAAACGTTTTATGGTTCAAAAGTGTCGACAGGTGCCAAAGGCTGTAAAACAAAAGGCATTTGACAGACAAACACTCTCCACGTAGCACCCCCCCCCCCCCCCCCCCCATCAAGCAACACTTTGATGTTCTCTAATGTCTGCGTGCAACAAACCAAAGTCCAATTTATGGGGCATTCCCAACCGTTTCCTGCAGAAAAATTCCCAGATTCAGCATGGATGGAGCTGTGTCCGGTATTTGCATGAACAATTTTTATTAAAAATATTTTTTTCTTAGCTGAAATTTGATAATGCATGCATTAAAATTGCAATTCAAGGCAGGACGGGGGAGCCCAGGAGCAAATATTATGCATTGTTATGGATTTATATATTAGAAAAAGTAACAGTAACATTAGTGCAACTGTAGGAAATTGCACAAAAACAATTTTGAATGATTGTAAAGACACTTAAATGATAAATAAAAGGGATAAATAAACATTTAATTGATGACGTGACTGCTCCCAAAGACACAATGTGGCAGCGAGATCACCACCTTCCTGTTTTGCCATGAGTTATTTCTTGAATTCAATAGTGTTTTTGACGTCAATAACACAACATGGAGCCAAACCAATATTTTGTGACAAAACAGGTGTTGAAGGTGTTGATCTCACTGCCACATTGTGTCTTTGGCAGCAGTCACATCTTCAATGGAGGTAAAAATGTTAATTTATCCAAGTTTTATGCAAATATAACTATAATGTAGTATAAAAATGTGTTTTATATGAAAATTTTTGTGAGGCAACATGAATTTTTGTTAGCAAGGATGTTTTGTGATTAAAAAGTTGTGCGCTAATCAGAAACAATGTACGTAAACAAAGCAAAATATCGGCGAAAAACATGCTAACCGAGGTTTGACTGTATGTAGAAACATTAGCATCTGCAATTCAGTTATACAAAAAATATACTTAATAACTCAGGGGTGTCAAAAGTGCGGCCCGGGGACCATATTTGGCCCTGCAGTTCCTTTTTTATTGCCGCTGGGTATATTGTAAAAATAAAAATAATGTAAAGAATTAACTAATTTGTTATATTGAAACAGATAGATAATAAATAATAATGTGGAGAATAAATAGATGACATCAAATATGAACAATGTACAGCATAAACAGTAATTTGTACAAATAATTTAAATAATTTAGAATAAATAATAAGTTGGTTTTAAAAGTTTTTAAAGCCCAAACTGTATCAAAGTGGACCCTTGGCACGGATTGCAGAAAAAAAATGTAAAAAATATAGAATAAAAAATATAGAAACAAATTTAAAAATACAGAAAAAAATTAAAAATATCGAAGAAAAATTTTTAAAAAATATAAAAAAAAAAATTAAAAAATATAGAAAAAAAATAAAATATAGAAAAAATAAAAAACAGAAAAAAAATAAAGAAAAATTTTAAAAATATAAAAAAATATATCGAATTTTTTTTTAGCACATTTCAACATGCGTTTAAGAATTTTTGTTGGAAAAACAAACTTACCAGTTGATTATGTTAACTTTCTGCCACTGATAGAGCTCAATGCTAACGTAATGCATGATCTACAGCATTTTATTCAACAACAGTTAAAAAAAAAGATAAGTATACCATCAAAAAGAACAGTTGATCTTTATGCAGGGTAACCACCCGCCAGTGATATCGCATCATTTGCATATTCAGGCTAATTTTCAACCCACCTCCCTGATAACTCTGCAGGTGAACAAATAATTGATATGGACCTATAGCGAAGGGCGTGCACGGTGCCTTTTTATGCGTTCCGCTACACGGCTCTCATTCCTGCGCTCTTCGTTTGATTGTTTGTTGACTCGTGTCAAGCATGCCAGAAGAGGCGTGTCTGTGCAAGTACGCGCACACATTTAGCTTTACTTTAGTGGCGTTCTGTCGGCACTTCTTACTCACATTGAGTGACTGGAGTGAGTCAGTGGTCACATCTGTTTCCTAAATGAGGAAAAACGCTCAGTTTTCGTCAGCAGAAGCATTCTTAGTAGTTTTTTGCAGTATTTCTATCAACTTTGACTAGCTCAAATGTAGTGCCAAAACTAACATGCTTACAGAGCTAAAAAAAAGAGTACTCTTTGTTTTGAAGTGAGGTGCTCGTTAAAAACAGCATGATGTCCGCTTACGGCAAATCCAGCATCGAGCTGCTTTATTATGTGAGTATCTGTTGCGTTCAGAGTCAATGTGGAGTTTAGGTTTGTTCATATGTGGAGCTTAATTGCTACTGTGTAAACTGCAGAGGGGCCCCACCACAAAATAGCTTTGTCAGCATGTTTTTTTTTTTTTTTATGGGAAAAATATGTGTTGTGCTGCAAGCCGTCACCGTCATCTGCTATGTTTGTAGCCTTTTTGTACTACGACACCTTTAACACGTATATATTGTATATTGTTGTGTTGTGTTGATGCAGTATAGTTGTGCTTTTGGTGGTTTCTAACATTTGCATAACTGTCATATTGGCAGTGTAATAACATGTTATGCAAATGTAGCGGGTGGTATAATTAAGTGCACCGAAATTACATTTATACGAGGACCAGAATGTTTATCAGAATGGTGGACTACAGGGGGTGGGGGATTTTTTTTTTTTTTAATTCCAATGTAAATTCCATGTAAAAAAAAAATTCCGGCTTTTTCCTGATTACGGATTATTCATTCATTCATTTTCTTTTTTTTTTCTTTTTTTTTTCTCGATTTTTTCTTCTTTTTAGCTTAGTGCCTTCTATTTATATTCCAGTACTTTCAGCCATTTTTATGCATGACAATACTTGAGATTAGAAATCTGTAAAATTTGGCTAATTTGTGACTAATAATAACCACGAAACAACACAGAGTTATTAATATAGTTTGGAAAAAAACATAATAAAGTAAAGCAAACTAAAGTAAACATTAAACTCTTATTAAAAACTGCATCAGGATGTTAACTAGAGCCAAGCTGTTCATGGCAATATTTTTTGACTTGACACTAATTTGTGATCCTGGCGCTTATTCGCCATCCACCCAGCATCTTTAGGGTTTTAACTAGCGCATTTCCTCCAGCCAACCTTGGATATGTTGTATCCGGGTCTTTATTGGGATGCTGTTGTTTGGCACATGTGACAACCCTTCAAAACATTGTATGTGGTTTTGAGTGAGCCTTATAAACTAAATAACTGATTTTGCAAAATCTTTCCATAGTAGAAAAAGGGAATATTAGACGTGGGTTTCTGAGTGCTAAGGTTCACCCATGCGTTTTTTTTTTTTTTTTTCTACCGCTTTTCCTCATGAGGGTCGCGGGGGATGCTGGAGTCTATCCCAGCTGTCTTCGGTTGAGAGGCGCGGTACACCCTGGACTGGTGGCCAGCCAATCACAGGGCACATATAGACAAACAACCATTCACACTCACATTCATACCTATGGACAATTTAGAGTCGCTAATTAACCTAGCATGTTTTTGGAATGTGGGAGTAAACCCACACATGCACGGGGAGAACATGCAAACTCCACACAGAGATCGCCGAGGGTGGAATTGAACCCTGGTCTCCTAGCTGTGAGGTCTGTGCGCTAACCACTAGACCACCGTGCCGCCCTGATTACGGATTAGAGCTCCAAAATGGTCTTCGGCGACTGAATCTGGTTCTTGGGGGTCTCTAGATTGTGGGCGGGGGGGTTCTCCTTTACCTTTAGAGAATACCCAACCGGGAGAAGACCCCCATGGAATACCGAGGACACTCCAGAGGTTCTCACAGCTAGCCTTGGAACGCCTTGGTGTCCTCCCTGTGGAACTGGACCCTGGATGTCTGGGTATGTTACTACCATCTAAAAGTTCAGATCCCCTATATCCAATGTCCCACCATACCGCCATTTTTGACTTCTTCTCTTCCTAATATCATATGTGAAATAATTGATTGAGAAACTGTTGCACAAAATCCTTGAAATTGACACAAATACTCTACTAGACATGTGATCGAATATTTTAACAATATTCACTTGTTTAGGACTTGTTTAGGACTTACTTAATACAGTTTTAACATTATTAGAGCCCCCTATACAAGTAATGGTAATGGTTTAATTTCATTTGAACATGCATCAGATTACAATTGAATGCATCACATAATCAGTTCACAGTTCCACATGTCCAAAAGGAGTAGGAAGAAGCAAAGCTTATTAAATTCTACCCCTCCATCTGGTACTTTTACAATCAGTAACTGTTACATTTGTACACTTCCTGCTTTCTGAATATAATTTAAGTTATTTTTTTATTATTTTAGTTTTATTTTACTTTATTAATTTGTATTTTTTTAATTTGTATTTTTTTAAGTTTTTGTATTAATTTATTTTTGTCACATACCGAAGTGATGCATTTGAACATGCATCAGATTACAATTGAATGCATCACATAATCAGTTCACAGTTCCACGTGTGAAAGGAGTAGGAAGAAGCAAAGTTTATTAAATTCTACCCCTCCATCTGGTACTTTTACATTTGTTCACTTCCTGCTTTCTGAATATAATTTAAGTTTTATTTTTTTATTTTAGTTTTATTTTAGTTTTATTTTATTTTACTTTATTTTATTAATTTTAATTTTTTTATTTTAATTTTTTTAATTTTTGTATTAATTTATTTTTGTCACGTACCGAAGTACGAGGTGATATGACCATACAATGACATAATGGCTACCATAGTAACTGTCAATATAGTCATTTTGGATTGGATTGGATGACATTTTTTGCTAATTGGTTATTTTTATCCTCATGCATTATTTTAGCTGTTTGAAGATGAACTATATCAGCAAGTTTATTTGTGATTTTAGAAATAAGGAGTTAGTATGTTCTCTGTAGGCGGCATTATGAATTATCCTTACTGGCCTTTTTTGCAGTACATTTAGCGAGTGAAGATTGCTTTTATAGTTATAGTTAACACTCTTATAGTCACTTTGACACTCAGATTATCCAATATAATCGACATCATAAATATAAATAGTAGTGTAGTGTAGAATACATATCATATCACGTCATTTTCATTAATTTAGCATTTTTTTTCAGGCCAAAATGTACTTAAATATGCATATTTGGACTAATAATAGGTGTGTGTTATTATTTCAACATGACTTCAGTTTAGTTCTACGTTTTTTTAAAGGCTAATATTTTGAGACCAGAGGTTATTCTTCCTCTATGAAGTCACATGAAAGGTCAAAAAAAGAGCCATCCAACAAAAAACAAAAAAAAAAGGGGAAGAAGGAGTGAATAGACTTCTTAATATACAAGACTATGTGGGAGGAGTTCCTTCTCTCTCTCTTTCTCTCTCTCTCTCGCTCTCTCTCTACTCGGTAACATTTACAAGTTTGCAAGTCTCTTCACAGAAGGCGTGGGTGACCGGAGGAGGAAGAGGGAGTGGAAACGAGGGACGCCTGCAGCCCGGAGCGAACGGCGCGAGAATGCCCTGTGGCACGCCGTGTGCACGCACGGACCAAATTAAGGAGTGAAGACGTTTTGAGACCACGAAGTTGGTCCTCATCAGGCAGCAGATATGAGACTAATGTTCCCCCCAAGGTGGATATTCCGATGCTGGACGGTGTGCATCCTTGTCACGTTTTACTCACAGGTAAGACACTTTTAAGTTTGAATTGGGGGGGGGGGGGGGTCGATCCCGGTTTATGTTCCAGTAACCAGCATCATTATGACTAACAACACCACATGGAGGACACTTCCTATGTCAAGAAACGGGGCGTTTAGTGAGATGTTTTTGTGTTTTTTTGCAGTGACTCTGCAAACTTTTGGCTTTGGTTTTCTTCTTCACTGACTCATTCAGGATCCCCGGAAAAATTCCCCGTTGTTTTCTCGGTTTTCAGCCACCACCTCGTGCAATTTGTTCCATATTAATTTCACCGCCATATGACCTTAAAATATGGAGAGTAATTACAGTATAGCTTGTTTATATATCTATATATATATAAAGAAATGGTGCTACATATGAGTCAAAAAAGGGGGGTGGGGATTTAAAAATAGACCACAAAATGAGGCCCCTTTTTTCTGCACCCTCATGAGTCTCCATCCCAAAGGCCAAAAAGTCAAACGGTGCTTGGATTGGCTCCGTGCCCGGAGCGGCTGAAGCCGTTATGCAAATCATCCTCATGGAATGCGCTCTTGCGGTGTGATGCTATCACATGAAGGCAAAACAGCCAAAAAGGTGTTTTTTACTCATTAGTGCCAATTTTTTTTTTATTCTCCTCCATGCAATGTTTTTTTTTTTACGCTTTTTTGCTCTATAAAAGGTTCTCACAGAATGTGACCACATAGCGGCCAAAGTTAGCTTTGAGGTTGACCAGTGAAGTATAGCTGTAATCATATAGGCTGGACCATATTTAGTGTACCCAAACGCACCACCGTGCATCACTCAATCCTAGTTTTCCTGTTTTCCTTCTTCTCGCTTCCCATTCCATCCATCACTACACACACTTTTTCCCCTTCCTGGCCTTCCTACCTTCCTTAAGAGTTTCTTTCTTTGCCGTTCCGACAACATTCCCTCGCTTCTTTCATCCAGACTTCTTTTTCCATCCTCCACTTCCTTCCTTCATATGGCATATCTCTTTTCTACCGCTTTTCTTCTTTCCGTCTAGTTACTTCCTCTTCCTTATGTTTGTTTTCCCTTCCGTCTCTTCACCCAGCCGCCCCCCCCCCTCTTTTCCATCCTGCTTTCAATAAAAAACAATACAATACAATACAAGCAGTTGATGTTTGCTAAATACAAGGATGAAGAGTCTTGAACCAGTCATGATGTGCTATATATATCACTATATTGACAGTTACTATGGTAACCATTATGTCATTGTATGGTCATATCACCTCGTACTTCGGTACGAGGTGCATTATAAAAAAAAAAAACAAAAAAAACCTTAAACTGTATTATGGAAAGCAGGAAGTGAACAAATGTAACAGTTACTGATTGTAAAAGTGGTGGTTGAAAAGCGGACAAAGTCTATAAAACTATAAAAATAAAACATTAAAAAAAAAAAAAACTTAGACTATATTAGGAAAGCAGGAAGTGAACAAATGTAATACATGACAAAATAATAATCGATAATAATACATGACAAAAAATAAATTAAAAAATAAAAATACATTTAAAAAAATAATTTAAAAAAAACCTTAAATTATATTAGGAAAGCAGGAAGTGAACAAATGTAACAGTTACTGATTATAAAAGTACCAGATGGAGGGGTAGGATTTAATAAGCTTTGCTTCTTCCTACTCCTTTTGGACATGTGGAACTGTGAACTGATTATGTGATGCATTCAATTGTAATCTGATGCATGTTCAAATGAAATTAAACCATTAGCATTTTTTCTTGAAACATCACCACTGATTTTATGAATGGTGGTTGAAAAGCGGACAAAGTCTTTAAAACAATAAAAATAAAACATAAAAAAAATACAAAAAAATTAAACTATGTTAGGAAAGCAGGAAGTGAACAAATGTAATACATGACAAAATAATAATAGATAATAATCCATGACAAAAAAAATAAAAAAAAAACATTTAAGAAAATAATTACAAAAAAACCTTAAACTATATTAGGAAAGCAGGAAGTGAACAAATGTAACAGTTAGTGATTGTAAAAGTACCAGATGGAGGGGTAGGATTTAATAAGCTTTGCTTCTTCCTACTCCTTTTGGACATGTGGAACTGTGAACTGATTATGTGATGCATTCAATTGTAATCTGATGCATGTTCAAATGAAATTACACCATTACCATGCTTTCCTACTTCCATTACTGTCTTCTGCTGTCCTACTTCCTGTGAATGTCGCATGTCTTCTTTATGCCTTCCTAAGTTCTTTCTTCTTGCTCTTCATTCTTTCTTCTTGTTTTTCTTTTTTTTTTCTTTTTGTACATTTGTCCATAACGTCTTCATTTTTTGTCTTTTCTATCTTCCATGCTGCCTTCCTTCTTTACACTTGTCCATAACGTCTTCATTTTTTATCTTTTCTACCTTCCATGCTACCTTCTTTCTGTACATGTGTCCATCCGTAGAGTCTTCCTTCTTTGTCTTTTCTACCTTCCTTCTGTACATCTACCCGTCCATAAGTATTCACTTTTGTGTGGTATTTTCCACTTTCCATGCCGCCTTTCTTCTGTATATTAGTCCTTTTATAATGTCTTTCTTTTTGTTGTCTTTTCTACCTCCAATGCTATATTCCTTATCCCCCTTTCTTTATCAATGATGCCTTCATTCATTGGCCTTCATATGAAGGATCACTGTGAGGAAGATGGAGCGTTTAGGCCAGGGGTCTCAAACTCAATTTACTTGGGGGGCCACTGGAGCTGGGGTCTGGGTGAGACTGGGCCACATCAGGTTTTCAAAAAAAAAAAAAAAAAAACGCATTTATTAAAAACAGAAAAATATACTAACTTTTTCAGTACTTTGGATCCGATTTTCTACAATAAAAGCGCTGATAAAACATTACACTAAATTAAATATCTTTATTTATATTTTTCTACACAAAATAAGATAAAAAATAAATAAACAAATCAAGAATAAAGAAAATCAATCAATCAGTAATAAATAAATAAATATAATAATAACAATAAAACAGCAAATAATAAAAACTTAAGAAACCACATATAGTTGGTGGGTAGACAAATTATTTTTTTCAAATTAAAATTAACAAAGCATTATTAGAGCCCTGTAGACATGACAAAACACAACTATAGTCACTTTTATACTTTTTATTTACAACATATTGCGCAACTGCAGCGTCTTGAGACACATGCTAACTCGCAAACTCTCTAGCTAGCGACCTAAACGGTAGCCTTCAAGTTATTTCCTTTAAACTTAAATAGCCAAAAACTTACCACTTCCACACGGATAGGGAGGATAACTATTAACAGTTATTTAACCTTTAACATGAACATTAATCAAACGTAATAATTTTTTCTGGGTACATGATACACTAACATTAAACTTTCATATCAAGGCGGGGGCCTCAAACTAGTGTCCTGCGGGCCACATTTGGCCCGCGGGCTGCATGTTTGAGACCCCTGTTATATGCAATTGCTCAGTGCTTTGGTTCCGATTTTCTACAAGAAAAGCTCTGATAAAACATTCCACTGTTCTCAAATATTTTAATTTTTATTTTTCTGCACAAAATAAGATGAATAAGATGAGACACATGCGAACTCGCAAACTAGAGAGCTAGCGACCTAAACGGTAGCCTTCAAGTTATTTCCTTTAAACTTAAATAGCCAAAAACTTACCACTTCCACACGGATAGGGAGGATAACTATTAACAGTTATTTAACCTTTAACATGAACATTAATCAAACGTAATATTTTTTTTCTGGGTACATGATACCATACAGCATCCATATTGGTGGGTAGACAAATTATTTTTTCAGATTAAAATTAATAAAGCATTATTAGAGCCCTGTAGACATGACAAAACATGATAAATCACATTTATACTTTTTTTATTTACAACATATTGCGCAACGGCAGGGTCTTGAGACACATGCTAACTCGCAAACTCTCTAGCTAGCGACCTAAACGGTAGCCTTCAAGTTATTTCCTTTAAACTTAAATAGCCAAAAACTTACCACTTCCACACGTATAGGGAGGATAACGATTAACAGTTATTTAACCTTTAACATGAACATGAATCAAACGTAATAATTTTTGCGAGGGCCGCACTAACATTAAACTTTCATATCAAGGCGGGGGCCTTAAACTAGTGTCCTGCGGGCCACATTTGGCCCGCCGGCCGCGTGTTTGAGACCCCTGGTTTAGGCTACAAGTTGTATTTTTCTACATTTAGATACAGACATTGTGGTTTTGGCATAGTTACTCTCATAACAGCCAGACTCCCTCGCTTCAGCGGTGTAGCATGTACTTCGCCCCAAACCTCTAAATGTGTGTGTGTACTTTCTCGTCTTCTGTTCCCATTTAATCGCCTTTTGTCTCCCGTCAATACACTTTAATGTGTGCGGCATTAAAATGACATGGAAAAAAACAGAACAAAGAATGTGGCAGGATTGAATGCATATTGCGGTGAGACTCCAGTACATTCATGCCAAAATGGAAACCAATATTTTGTTTGTTGAAAGTACTGGAACATTTGCGCAGATTCCTGCAGATCAGTGTTCCCTCAAACTGTCCACGGGTTCTTCTCAATTATAGATGGAAGTGTGGGGGGCGTGGTTTAAGTCAAAATGGGGCGTGGTTAGGTCACTGTAACTATTATTGCATGTACTCAAATAGTGGCCTCCATGGTAATACAGTAGATGCTGTGTTTATAATGTAAATACTTATGTATCAATAATATGGCATTATAGTGAGAAAATATTTTGGGGCGGCAAAATATAGCCTTTTTGATATTTTAGTGACAAATTATAGCATTTCTCCAGCAAAATATAGCAATTTTATGGCATAAAATAGTACTTAAGTGACAAATTACATCATTTTTAATGAGAAATTGTAGTGTTTTGTAGTGTGTAGTGTCATTTTAGTACAATTTT
Organism: Doryrhamphus excisus; assembly: GCF_030265055.1. Taxonomy (NCBI): domain Eukaryota; kingdom Metazoa; phylum Chordata; class Actinopteri; order Syngnathiformes; family Syngnathidae; genus Doryrhamphus; species Doryrhamphus excisus. The sequence goes on from NC_080486.1 coordinate 4,006,359, forward strand.
TTGTCGCAAAATGTAGCATTAGTATGTGGAAAAAAAGCATTATTCCGACAAATGACTGCATTTTATGTCAAAATGTTGCATTTTAGTGGAGAAATATCACATTTTCATGGCTAATTTTGACATGTTGTAGCCAAATACAGTCATTTTGTGATGGCAAAATATAGCCTTTTTGATATTAATTAGAAATTAGAAATTGATAGAAATTATAGCATTTCTTCAACAAAATATAGCAATTTTGTGGCATAAAATAGTACTTAAGTGACAAATTATGGACAGACACAGTGTTTTAATGAGAAATTGTAGTGTTTTGTGGCAAAACAAAGTATAATTTTTGTGTCATAACATGTAATTTATGTGGCAAATGCAGTATTTTATTGACTATTAGTGTTATGTGGTAAAATATAGCACTCTCATGTCATGATGTATCATTTTAGTGACAAAATGTACATTTTTTGTAGCAAATTGTAGCGATTGTATGGGCAAAAAAAGCATTATAACAACAAATGACTGCATTTTATGTCAAAATGTTGCATTTTAGTGGCAAAATATAAAATTTTCGTGGCTAATTTTGACATGTTGTAGCCAAATACAGTCATTTTGTGATGGCAAAATATTTTAGGGCGACAAAAAAAAAGCCTTTTTGATATTTAAGTGACAAATTACAGCATTTTTGTGGACAGACACATGTTTTAATGAGAAATTGTCGTGTTTTGTGGCAAAACAAACCATCATTTTTATGTCATAACATGTAATTTATGTGGCATGCGTCAAAATACAGCATTCTCATGTCATAATGTATCATTTTAATACAATTTTTAGTCGCAAAATGTAGCATTAGTATGTGGAAAAAAGCATTATACCGACAAATGACTGCATTTTATGTCAAAATGTTGCATTTTAGTGGCGAAATATCACATTTTCATGGCTAATTTTGACATGTTGTAGCCAAATACAGTCATTTTGTGATGGCAAAATATAACCTTTTTGATATTTTAGTGACAAATTATAGCATTTCTCCAGCAAAATATAGCAATTTTGTGGCAGAAAATAGTACTTAAGTGACAAATTACAGCATTTTTGTGGACAGACACAGTGTTTTAGTGAGAAATTGTCGTACATATGTATCAATAATATGTCATTATAGTGGCAAAATATTTTGGGGCGGCAAAATATAGCTTTTTTGATATTTTAGTGACAAATTATAGCATTTCTCCAGCAAAATATAGCTATTTTGTGGCATAAAATAGAACTTAAGTGACAAATTACAGCATTTTTAATGAGAAATTGTAGTGTTTTGTGGCAAAACAAACTATAATTTTTGTGTCATAACATGTAATTTATGTGGCAAATAGTGTAATGTGGCAAAATATAACATTCTCATGTCATAATGTATCATTTTAGTACAATTTTTTGTTGCAAAATGTAGTGTTAGTATGGGGAAAAAAGCATTATACCATCAAATGACTGCATTTTATGTCAAAATGTTGCATTTTAGTAGCAAAATATCACATTTTCATGGCTAATTTTGACATGTTGTAGCCAAATACAGTCATTTTGTGATGGCAAAATATTTTGGGGCGGCAAAATATTGCTTTTTGATATTTTAGTGACAAATTATAGCATTTCTTCAACAAAATATAGCAATTTTGTGGCATGAAATAGTACTTAAGTGACAAATTACAGCATTTTTGTGGACAGACACAGTGTTTTAGTGAGAAATTGTCGTACATATGTATCAATAATATGTCATTATAGTGGCAAAATATTTTGGGGCGGCAAAATATAGCTATATCATTTTAATGATAAAATATTGTGTTTTTGTGTATTCTCATGACAAAATGTTTCACTTTTGTGACCAACTGTGGTGAAAGCAGTATTTTATTGACAAAATATAGTGTTTAATGGCAAAATACAGCATTCATAGTAAAAAAATATACAATTATTGTAGCAAAATATAGCCGTTTTGGGTATTTTTGTGAAAAAATATCACATTTCTAGCAAAAATAGAGTTTCATAATGCCTAAAATTGCACAAATTACTACTTATTATGGAACAATATTGCATTTTCATGGCTAATAAAGACATCTTGTGGTCACACAATATTTTAATAACAGAATTGCATGTTGTTTTGCAATGAGACAAATATTGTTGACTATTTAATTCCAGATGTCTCGTTTTCCAAGCGGGTACCACCAGAGTTTGGTTTCATGGTCTGGGCTCTGGTCAGGTACTTCTGAGCTTGCGGATATATTTCCCGGGCATGTTTTTGGAAAAGTTTTGACCTTTTCCTGTCATTACTCAAAAATATCTCCAATAATAAAAACAAATGATATGGTCATATGATTTTTTTTTTTTTTTTTTTAACATGTCTCTAACTGTTCTGTTTCAGAACACTTCCTGCAAGTCTGTTTCCTGCGGCGACGACCAGCATTATTTAAAAGGCTCAAGGTGCTGCGACAAGTGTAAACCAGGTAAACCTTTTTTTTTTTTTGTTTACTTTTTGACGTTAGCTCAATTTTGCTGAATTCTGTGGCCATTTTTTTTCTTTTCAGGCTTCCGCGTGTTTGCAGATTGCAATGAATCTCATCAGACCAAGTGTGTTAAATGCGCTCATGGCGAGTACCAGCCCTACTGGACCCAAGAAACGCGATGCCTCCAGCAGAGGATATGCGATGCAGGTCGGTACTGCGGCAATACCAAATAGTATCGTTTCCATTTGTAGAAAGACTTTGAGGAAAAAATACAACATTTTAGTGTTTTTGTAGCAGAAGATAAAATTAGTGTGATAAAAAATAACTTTTAGTGTGGTGTTTTAGTGAGAAAATATAGCATTTTTTGCAAGAGAGTGGACAAACTAGCATTTTTATATAGCATTTCTTGGGAATGTAGCATTCTACTTACTAAATATAACTTAATGTCATTATATAATATAACTTTTGTCGCAAAATACAGCATTTTTAGAGCAAAATTTGTCATTTTAGTAAAAAAAATATATATTTTTTTAAGGAAGTAGAGTTTTTTTGGCCAAATATGCCATTTTGAGTGTTGACATTTAGCATTTTAGTAGCAGCTACTGTGTTTTTTCAAAAATATAATACTTCTGTGGCAAAACAAGGCTGACAAAATGTGACACTTTCAAAGCAAATGTGCAATTTTTATTGCGTAACAGTGTTGTGATGCAATGTCTTGTTTTTATAGCCTAAAGTTGCATTTTGGTGACACAATGTAGTTTTTTATGACACAATATAGGCTTTCCATGTCATAATATGGTGGCATTATTGTAGCAAAATGCAAGATATTAATGAAATTTAAATTAAAATGTCACAAATGTAACAATTTAATGCCACAACATCAATTTCAGTGCCAAAATGTGTATTTTTTGTATAAATTCTACTGTTTTTGTGGTGAAATGTTGCATTTTTGTGACAAAATGTAGTCTATTATGGAAAAATATAAGATTTTCTGGCCATTTTATTGACAAAATGTGTAGTTTTTGTGGCAAAAAACATTGCATTTGAATAACAAAATGTTCAAAAATTGAAAAATATCACATTATAGAGATAATGTATTGGAGAAAGGAGCTTTAGAGTGACAAAATATCACTTTTTCATGACAAATGTAACATTTTTAATAGCACAATAGCATTTTAGTGACAAAATTTGTAGTTTCTTATGGTAAAATATAGGCTTTACAGGACAAAATGTTGCATTTTAGTGAGAAAGTTTGTAGGTTTTGTGGTAAACATTGCATTTATGTAACAAAATGTTGTCATTGGTGGGAATATGCAGGTATTCCAGACAAAAATACTGCATTTTTTTGTGAAAATGCAGCATTATAGTGATGATTTTATTTGTAAAACTGCATTTTACTCATAAAATGTGAATTTGTGTGGTAAAATCTAGCTTTTGTTGACAAAATATAGTATTTTGTGGCAATATATAAGGTTTCCAGGCCAAAAGATAGCATTTTTGTTGCAAAATGTTGCATTTTAGTGACAAAGTTTATAGGTTTTGTGGTAAACATTGCATTTATGTAACAAAATGTTGTCGTTGGTGGGAATATGCAGGTATTCCAGACAAAAATACTGCATTTTTTTGTGAAAATGCAGCATTATAGTGATGATTTTATTTGTAAAACTGCATTTTACTAATAAAAGTGTGTATTTGTGTCACAAAATCTAGCTTTTGTTGACAAAATATAGTATATTGTGACACTATATAAGGTTTCCAGGCCAAAAGATAGCATTTTTGTTGCAAAATGTTGCATTTTAGTGACACAATTTGTAGGTTTTGTGTTAAATATTGCATTTATGTAACAAAATGTTGTCGTTGGTGGGAATATGCAGGTATTCCAGACAAAAATACTGCATTTTTTTTAGAAAATGCAGTATTATAGTGATTATTTTATTTGTAAAACTGCATTTTACTCATAAAATGTGAATTTGTGTGGCAAAATCTAGCTTTTATTGATTAAAAATGTTGACAAAATATAGTATTTTGTGGCACTATATAAGATTTCCAGGTCAAAAGATAGCATTTTTGTTGCAAAATGTTGCATTTTAGTGAGAAAGTTTGTAGGTTTTGTGGTAAACATTGCATTTATGTAACAAAATGTTGTCATTGGTGGGAATATGCAGGTATTCCAGACAAAAATACTGCATTTTTTTGTGTAAATGCAGTATTATAGTGATGATTTTATTTGTAAAACTGCATTTTACTAATAAAAGTGTGTATTTGTGTCACAAAATCTAGCTTTTGTTGACAAAATATAGTATTTTGTGGCACTATATAATATTTCCAGGCCAAAAGATACCATTTTTGTTGCAAAATGTTGCATTTTAGTGACAAAGTTTGTAGGTTTTTTTGTAAATATTGCATTTATGTAACAAAATGTTGTCGTTGGTGGGAATATGCAGGTATTCCAGACAAAAATACTGCATTTTTTTGTGAAAATGCAGCATTATAGTGATGATTTTATTTGTAAAATTGCATTTTACTAATAAAAGTGTGTATTTGTGTCACAAAATCTAGCTTTTGTTGACAAAATATAGTATTTTGTGGCACTATATAAGATTTCCATGCCAAAAGATAGCATTTTTGTTGCAAAATGTTGCATTTTAGTGACAAATATTGCTATTTATCAACTTTATTACTAATTTCCAGGTAAAGGTTTCATGTCCAGACCAGAGAATCTGGAAGCGGAGGAACCTTGTCGTTGTTTCCCAAACTTCCAGTGCCATCCCATTAACTGTGAGTTCTGTGAAAGGATTCCCACTTGCCGACCCGGGTATGGACTGGAATTGGACCCAGGTGAGACACTTTTGAGTCCACATTTCTGGACACAAGGAGACACAATAACGTACGGTTAATTCTTCATATTCCATTTAGAATCCACCAATGGGAGGAAGATCTGCGTTGCGTGTAAGAAGGGATTCTTCTCTGCAGACAACAACACCAAACAATGCAAACCATGGACCAAGTAAGCACACACACACACACACACACACACACCATCATCATGGTTTAGCTTTGACATTAAAAAGGGAAAAACATTTGGTTGGTGTGCTCACTGCTAGCCAGCTATGATGAGTAACACACACACACACACACACACACACACACACCACTTCCTTTGGAACTCTGGATCACACACACCACTTTCCACTTGTGATCTTATCCTAAAGTTAAAGAGTTTCCCTCCATTTGTCTTCACATAGCTGACATATTCATGGATTGGTATCATTTCATTTCTTGTGTGTCTTTTTTTTTGTTCACTTTTATGCAAGTTTACCCAAAAAAATGTAGCTGGAATATAAAAATGTCTGCATTTTTGTGATATCATGTGACACTTTTATAGGAACGTTTTGTTTTGATGTGATTTTTGTTGCAACGTAATGCAAAATACAGCATTTTGCTACCCAAACAATAGCATGTATAGTGCAGAATATAACATTTCATCACCAACTAAAACATTTTCATATATATATATATAGAAAAAAATCATTTTTCTGTGGTGTTTTTTTTAGTATTTTTTTCAAATAAATGTAAGTAAGTATAATAGTAAATAGAAATACAGAGTTTTGTGGTACAATATAGTATTTTCTACAGCAAACAATAGCATGTATAGTGCAGAATATAACATTTCATCACCAACTAAAACATTTTTATAGCAAAATGTTCCACTCTTGTGCTAAATAAAATGTTTATTTTGACAAAAATATAGGATTTTCATGGTAAAATGTTTTTGGTAAAATTTTCCTGCTGTGACATTAAAATATCTGGAAAAATATGAAATTTTTGCGGCACGGTAGAATTTTTTCTGTGAGGTGAAATGTGGATTTTTTTCCTAAATATATTGAAATAAACACAATAATAAATACAAATACAGAGTTTTATGGTATTTTCATGGCAGACAATAGTACTTATATAGAAAAAACAGTTTTTTTGTGGAGTATTTTTTCAAATAAATTTAAATAAGTATAATAGTAAACACAAATACAGAGTTTTGTGGTACAATAAAGTACTTTCTACGGCAAACAATAGCATTCTCGAGCAGTAATTAGGAAAAAATATTTCATTTCATTAAAAAAAATTACGTAAATTTTTCAAATAAATTAAAATAAGTATAATAGTCAATATAAATACAGAGTTTTGTGATACAATATAGTATTTTCTACAGCAAATAATAGCATTCTTGTTGAAAAATATTGTTATTTTGTGGTAAAATGTGGCCAAGTGTAGTATTTCTACGGCGACATTAGAATATCTTTGTGAAATACAGGATTTTTATGTAAAAAAATATAGTATTTACATGCCCATGTGTAATTTCAGTAACAAAATATATCATTTTTTCTGCAAAATGTTGCATTTATTGACGAAACGGCATTAAAAATATATATACTATTTGTATATATATACCATTTTTGCGGCAAAAGTAAAAAAAATACAGCAATATATAGCATTTAAAAACAAAATATAGTAATAGATTAAATATTACAGCGCCATATTTGTTGTTTCTTTTGGGTCGGCCATTATTACAGATGGCGGTGACTCATTATTTTTGGCTCATGTTATGCTGCGGTTTGTACATGTTTACTTCAAATGTGTCACTTCTTGTCCGGATTTTCTCCAAAATTGCACGTTGCTGAGTTTTTTGGCAACTGGTTTCATCCAGTTTCATCCTTGGTCCCGCAGCTGCAAGGCGGAGGGCAGGAGCGAGACTCGAGGAGGCAGCGCTCAGACCGATGCGGAGTGTGGACCACCTCTATCTAGTAAGATAAATCACATAAAAAAAATTAAAATAAATAATGTCGGGTCGACTGTTCCATGTCCTGACGCCGTCCTTCCTGCAAGGTGCTGCCCCCTCCTGGGTGGTGGTGTCGGTGCTGTCAGCCATCACCATCCTCTGCCTCCTCATCCTCCTCCTTTTCTGCTACAAGGACAAACTCAAGTTGCTTTCAGGTTAGTTGTATGTTACCTTCAGTGGCGTCATTATTTTCAAGTCAAACGGGCGCTCATGGGATGTCATTTCCTTTGCAGTTAATCTGCGATCCTGCGTTCAGAATCTGAAAAGGACCAGGATTCAGCAGGTAAAATAAAAAGTCTTATGATTATACACATAACATATAAACAGTGTTTGCATTATTTGTAGTATTTTTCACTGCATATTCATCCAGTGATGCACCAATGTTGTTATTATAAGGGTCCTGCTAAAAATAACATTATACTACAAGAATGAAGTAATAATAATGCCATATGCTCACGAGAAAATGTGTATTAAAAAAAATAAATAATTGTAATTTAATTTGAAAAAATATTTTTTAAGGAATATATTTTAGTCAGATTTTTTTGTGTGATTTTTACAGGTAAAAAAATTTAAATAGAATTTTTAAAGTCATAATCTTACAGGAAGTCATACAATTATTGCTGATCTTATAAGAATATATATTTTGTTTAGATAAAGTATTTTTGCAAGACAAAACATTACATTTTAATTATGTATATTTTAGGAAAAAGTATTTTTATTATAGAGTCCCATTATTTAAAAGAATATTTAAAAAAAATGAAATAAATAAAAAGTATTTTTTAATTCAGTAATAATCCTACAGTAATGGTCATATTTTTTTAGAACAATTGGTAGAAAAAAATAGTAAATAGGAAAAAAAAATTCATTTCATTTAAAATAAAATTTAAGTCAGAATTTTACTTTTTAATGTATTTTAAATATATTTTATATATATGTATATATTATAAAAAATGAAGAAAATATTTACATAAAATATTTTTTAATTCAGTGATAATTCTACAGTAATAGTCATATTTTTTAACAATTGGTGAAAAAAATAGAAAATAGGAAAAAAGATTTCATTTCAATTAAAAAAATTAAGTCAGAATTTTACTTTTTAATGTATTTTTAATATATTTTATATATATTATAAAAAATGAAGAAAATATTTAAATAAAAATATGTTTCATTCCGTGATAATTCTACAGTAATAGTCATATTTTTTAACAATTGGTGGAAAAAAATAGAAAATAGAAAAAAGATTTCATTTCATTTAAAAAATTTAAGTCAGAATTTTACTTTTTAATGTATTTTAAATATATTATATATATATATATAGCATATATATATATATATTATAAAAAATGAAGAAAATATTTAAATAAAAATATTTTTAATTCAGTGATAATTCTACAGTAATAGTCCTATTTTTTAAAACAATTGGTGGAAAAAAATAGAAAATAGGAAAAAATATTTCATTTAATTTAAAAAATTTAAGTCAGAATTTTACTTTTTAATGTATTTTTAATATATTTTTCAAATCATTGTTAAAAAGCATAATTTCCCCGGCATAGGTAAATAAATAAACGCTTATTTGTTGTTGATCTCCAGGAGACGTTGGCCCCTCTTTACCAGAGTGGAGCAGCAGGGGGTCTCAAATACGTCCCGTGTGAGACCACCAAACTCTTCTGCCAAGCCCCCGACATGAGTGACGCCGACGAGACCCCCTCCACACCCTGTGGCACCGTCTCGCTCCCTCACACGCAGGACATGAACAAAAAAGAAGGCCTACAACGGGAGGCACCCATGGAGGACCCAAACGTGGTAGGGTCTGGGGGTCCAGAGGAGGTCTCTGAAGAAGAAGAACTCACCAGCGTGCCTCCGCTATCAACCGGTTCTTGCGTGTGCACCGTTCCGGTCCAGGAGCCTCTGGAAGTAGGAGAAAATGAGGATTGTAGCCAAGCCGTCAGTCCCGGCACCTCCGGGGTTTGCTCCTGTGGGGGTCTACACGCAGAACGGGGGCGAGAGTACGAGGAGAGCGAACTTGTCTCCTTTTCACCTCCTCTTCTCCGCTCCACATCAGTGACTCCTCCATCCAGCTTGCTTCCTGAGCTCTGCTTGCCTCTGAGTAAGGCTCGGTCCAGACCGGATGTCAAGGGTCCCCTTAAAGACCTGACCCCCATAAAGCAGAAAGGATATCACAGACTGGCTAGCACGGACTCCACAGAGAACAGCGCACCCTCTTCGGTGGCATCACTTAGTCCTTTAAAGACCTCCTCGTCTATTGGGGAGCTCTACTCAGAGGACCAAGACCAGAAAGGATTCTGGGGGGACGACGGGGGTAACACACTCCAATCTGGGGACACCGAACTCGAGTGCCCCCCTCCTGGAAGCTTACAGAGTCACCTTGCAGAACCAACTCTTACCTCAGGTACGTGCAAGTAAAGCCGCAATAATACTAGTAATACTACACTAGGAATACTACTTCATGACAGTATTTATATTAAGTACCACATCAATTCCTTATATTTATGCAATGATTCGTGTGTGTGTGTGTGTGTGTGTGTGTGTGTGTGTGCCTTGGCTGAGCAGCCACGTGGTCACGCTCATTCAGGATTTGACACACTGGCAGTTTAGTGTTTCCACGGAAAAAAGATGGAAGAATCCACCAAGAATAACAAAGATGAAATGTATGTTGGTTTTTACGGGAAAAGCCTCAGCGTTTTTTGTCACATGGCTGAACTGCCTGGATTGTTCTCAACCGAAGGGCCAAAAAAACCGAAAGACCTCCACGAATCATATTACTGTTATTAAATTAAATGTGCTCGACTAACACTTACACACAACACGGATGATGGAATTTACTGAGTTACCATTCTTGGTTACTTCAACATGGCTACATATGACGTTATTTATTTGTATTAACCCAGCCTGTGTTGGCTATGTTCACATGCTAACATTAGCATGCAAACATAGTGACATTTTTAGTCATTTTCATAGCAAGACACCTCTAAAAAAAACTTTAAAAAACTATTATGTTAGGTGTTAGTATGGTAGCATTGCTAGCATGCTAAGATTAGCATAGCAGCATTTTTAAGCAGTTTTCAGTTTCCATAAACATAAATATATAAGCAGGTTTTAGCATAACATTAGCATTATTTAGCATATTAGCATGTCTGTATTCACATGCTAACGTTAGCATGCAAAAATAGTGACATTTTTAGCCATTTTCATAGCAATACACCTCTAAAAAACTTTAAAAAACAACTATTATGTTAGGTGTTAGTATGGTAGCATTGCTAGCATGCTAAGATTAGCATCGCAGCATTTTTAAGCAGGTTTCAGTTTCCATAAACATAAATATATAAGCAGGTTTTAGCATAACATTAGCATTATTTAGCATATTAGCATGCCTGTATTCACATGCTAACGTTAGCATGCAAACATAGTGACATTTTTAGCCATTTTCATAGCAATACACCTCAAAAAAAACTTTAAAAAAACTATTATGTTAGGTGTTAGTATGGTAGCATTGCTAGCATGCTAAGATTAGCATCGCAGCGTTTTTAAGCAGTTTTCAGTTTCCATAAACATAAATATATAAGCAGGTTTTAGCATAACATTAGCATTATTTAGCATATTAGCATGCCTGTATTCACATGCTAACGTTAGCATGCAAACATAGTGACATTTTTAGCCATTTTCATAGCAATACACCTAAAAAAAACTTTAAAAAAAACTATTATGTTAGGTGTTAGTATGGTAGCATTGCTAGCATGCTAAGATTAGCATCGCAGCGTTTTTAAGCAGTTTTCAGTTTCCATAAACATAAATATATAAGCCCTATTATGCAAGGTTTTAGCATAACATTATAATTATTTAGCATATTAGCATGCCTGTATCCACATGCTAACGTTAGCATGCAAACATAGTGACATTTTTAGTCATCTTCATAGCAAGACACCTCTAAAAAACTTAGTAGCATTTTTAGCTCTTTTCATTGATAGACACATATATAAACACTTAGCACTATTATGAAAGGTTTTAGCTTAACATTAGCATGTTAGCATTGCTAGCATGCTAACATTAGCATAGTAACATTTTTAGCTGTTTTCATTGGTAGACATGTATATAAACACTTTGCACTATTATGCTAGTTTTTAGCGTGACAACATTAGCATTGCTAGCAAGCTAATATGTACATAGCATTTTTAGCTGTTTTCATTGATAGACACATATATAAACACTTGGCATTATTATGCAAGTTTTTAGCACAACATTAGCATGTTAGCATTGCTAGCATGCTAACATTAGCATAGTAACATTTTTAACTGTTTTCATCGGTAGACATGTATATAAACACTTAGCACTATTGTGCTAGGTTCTAGCATGGTAAGATTACTATTGCTAGCATGTTAACATTGGTATAGTAGTATTTTTAGCTGTTTTCATCGTTAGACACATATAAACACTGAGCATTAGCATGTTAGCATTGCTAGCATGCTAACATTAGCATAGTAAAGTTTTTTTCGCTGTTTTCATCGGTAGACATGTATATAAACACTTAGTACTATTATGCTAGTTTTTAGCATGATAACATTAGCGTTGCAGGCATGCTAACATTAGCATAGTAACATTTTAGCTGTTTTGCTGCACTTAGTACTATTATATACACTAGGTGTTAGCATGCTAACTCGCCACATGCTTTTCTAGGTTGTATTATTATAATTTGTAATTCAATTTGTTCATTGTTCATTATTCATATTAGTTGTATTATTAATAGAGTTTGTATGATATTATTTGTATTATTATTATTTCTGCTTGTCATATTAGTATTTGTATTCATATTATTTTATTATATTAATGTTATTCTGCATTATTATAATTATTGAGTCATTGTCCGGCATAAAATAAGCGGTACAAAATGAATGAATGCATAAATAGTATAATAAAATAATAAAATAATAAAATAATAAAATAATGAAATGAATAATAAAATAAAATAAATAATAAAATATAAAAATTGAATAAAAATATTAAAAATATATATAAATATATATATATATATATATATATATAGTATAGTAATAAATGAAAATAAATAAAAGTTTAAAACAATAAAATAATAAAATAATGAAATGAATAATAAAATAAAATAAATAATAAAATATAAAAATTGAATAAAAATATTAAAAATATATATAAATATATATATAGTATAGTAATAAATGAAAATAAATAAAAGTTTAAAACTAAGTAGATAGGAATTGAACTAAATATTTAAGAATGCAGTAGTATTTGAAAAACTTGAACGTTCACAATCCTACTAAATTATTATTTGGTGGTAATAAAGTACTATTGTCGCCTTAAAAATCAGCCTCCATGGGGGAAAATGTTGAATAAAAGATGTACTAAATACGTTTAATAGCAACTTCCATTACATACGTTAGGCCACACATGGAGGAAACGCCATACTTGTGTTTTCCAGAGATTGTGGCCCACACTGTGTGTGTGTGTGTGTGTGTGTGTGTGTGTGTGTGTGTGTGTGTGTGTGTGCGCCATCATGGACAAAGTTCCTGTTTACCCAGACTTCTATTGGGTTGCGCAAAGCGACCGCAGCTTTAATTGGAGCAAGATGTTGCACAGCTTGAGTAATACTTTTCTAACCTCCTTCCAACTTAGAAAAACACACACATTTGTCAGACTCTCACTGATGACTGCAGCTCGTAATTACACACTAGAAACAAACACCATTTCCCATCACGCGTGCATGTAATCAACTTCCCGTTAACGCCCGAAACTCAAGGTCAGCTGCCATGGATGTCGTCGCTGTTGTTGGGGCACCGTCGGAAGAATTAGAGAAGAAGCAGATTCCGCGTTTTTGTTTGGTCTTCCAGGAAAAAGTCCTTGCTTTAGTGTAGCCTTGTCGCTTTGTTTTTATGTCTTTTCACTTGAAGTGTCCGCCTGTTTGCTTACGTGTGTGTGTGTGTGTGTGTGAGTCACAGCAGGTCGTCTCCGTGTGTAGGCGGTAAAGTCAGACATAAGCTTGGATGAATTAGAACTCCCAAACTCTTTATTTGATGTATCTGCCATGCTTGGATGCCCTCATAACAATAGGAAAGTTCTAGCATGATAACATTACCATTGCTAGCATGTTAGCATTGGTATAATAGCATTTTTAGCTGTTTTCATTGTTAGACACATATAAACACTGAGCGCTATTATGCTAGTTTTTAGCGTGATAACATTAGCATTGCTAGCATGCTAATATGAACATTAGCATTTTTAGCTGTTTTCATTGACAGACACATATAAACACTTAGCACTATTATGCTAGTTTTTAGCGTGATAACATTAGCATTTCTAGCATGCTAATATGAACATTAGCATTTTTAGCTGTTTTCATTGACAGACACATATAAACACTTAGCACTATTATTCTAGTTTTTAGCGTGATAACATTAGCATTTCTAGCATGCTAATATGAACATTAGCATTTTTAGCTGTTTTCATTGTTAGACACATATAAACACTGAGCACTATTATGCTAGTTTTTAGCATGATAACATTAGCATTGCTAGCATGCTAAAATGAACATTAGCATTTTTAGCTGTTTTCATTTTTAGACACATATAAACACTGAGCGCTATTATGTTAGTTTTTAGCGTGATAACATTAGCATTGCTAGCATGTTGACATTGGTATAATAGCATTTTTAGCTGTTTTCATTGTTAGACACATATAAACACTGAGCACTATTATGCTGGTTTTTAGCGTGATAACATTAGCATTGCTAGCATGCTAATATGAACATTAGCATTTTAGCTGTTTTCATTGATAGACACATAAACACTGAGCACTATTATGCTAGTTTTTAGCGTGATAACGTTAGCATTGCTAGCATGCTAATATGAACATTAGCATTTTTAGCTGTTTTCATTGATAGACACATAAACACTTAGCACTATTATGCTAGTTTTTAGCGTGATAACATTAGCATTGCTAGCATGTTAACATTGGTATAATAGCATTTTTAGCTGTTTTCATTGTTAGACACATATAAACACTTAGCACTATTATGCTAGTTTTTAGCATGATAACATTAGCATTGCTAGCATGCTAATATGAACATTAGCATTTTTAGCTGTTTTCATTGATAGACACATATATGCCTTCATAACAATAGGAAAATATACTTAATATTGAATGTTCAAAAGAATCCAGGAGTTCACATACTTTTTAATTTAAAAAATGTTGCCAAATGTTTTGGTTATGGTGGTCTGGATGTTCAAGTATGCAGTTGCGGTCGTTCTGTGTTTTTGGAGCACCCACCCGTGGGTACACATGCAATATGAGATATAACAATAACAATTTATAACAATAAAATCTGCCTTGGCTACAATAAAAATAAATTTTGAATTAAAACATATATATTTGTAATTATTTAAATTCAATAAAAATAACAAATAATGCGGTCATTAATAAAATGAATGAAATTTAAAAAACGTGTTTTTTGGTTATTGAATTAAAAAAATATTAAAATACATGTGACAAAAATAAATAATTGTTTAAAATGAGTACAATTAACTGACAAAATTAGATGTCATTAAAAATGAATGAAATTACCAATTAAATTCCTTTAAATAAAATGCTTATTGTAGTTTTTATATTGTATTATTATATTTAAAATATTTTATCAAAAATAAATATTAGTAATATATGTTAATATATTAATTAATATTAATTATTAATATATATAATATATGTTATTTTGGTTACTGATTTGTAAATCATAAAAAAATTATTAAAACAAATGTGACAAAAATAAATAATTATTTCATATGAGTACAGTTAACTGAAAAAAATTAAATTATTTTTTTTTATTTTAAAATGATTGTGTTTATTATATATTTAGATATATATATACTAATGTATATTATATATTATTTATGTATTTAATAATTATTATATTTAAAGCTGTATTATTAGCTATGTTATTTAATTTTCAAAATGTTATTAAATTAATTAAGTTAAATTCAGTACAAATACATGATTTATTCAGTAATAAAACAAATTAAAATACACGTGTAATTTTCATGAATAAAAATGATCGTTTGTATCTACACAAATAAGAATACATAATAAATTCAAATAAAATAACAGCAAACAAAATATATTTATATAAATTAGGATTTATCATTGTGTTTATTATATGTTTTTGTAATAATTTAATTGTTTTTTCTTGCTTATTGTGAAGAAAAACATTATATAAATGAGAAAGTGTGTGTATATAAAAGGTGAAAAAAAATTTTAATGTCATATTTCATATTATAAGGCGTTATATGCATTTAATTGAATAGAAGCGTTGCAGTGTAACCAGCATTGTAAATTAATAATGTGTACCTAATGTTATGTCTCTGTGTCGTCCAGCAGGTCAGGTGTCGGGGAACAACAACACCACCTTCATCTCCAGCGGTCAGGTGGTGAACTTCAGCGGCGACGTCATCGTCGTCTACGTGGGCCAGACGTCTCTCGGCGACGCCGAAGACGCAACGTCGGACGACGATTTCGGGCGTCCCGTGCAAGAACAAGCCAGCGAGACGGCGCCCTTTTTCCAGAGTGCCGGACGCCTGAGGTCAGAGGGGGACGCCGGTACCCAAAAACCCTTACGGGACCACAAAACCGCAAGCACAAATACTCACCGAATAGTCGGGAATGATGGGTAATTATGTTTTTAGGATAAAATGATATTTTTATAGCGTGCAATTTATATATATATAAAACATAAAGAGACACATCCATTTTTGGTACGAAGCTTGTATGAAGACTTTTGTTCATATTGCACCAAATGTGCAGTT
>NC_080486.1:4402500-4495000 GCF_030265055.1 Doryrhamphus excisus
CCATTTGAGGGCCGCCATCTTTAAAAATATCACGTGACCTTCCCAGGAGATGAGGTTTAATTTTTACTGGTCCAGTACTTTGTAAATATGACATATTAACACAAATATTTTCCTGCGAAACACCGGAAGACTTATACATGCAAATCAACAGGTGGAGACAAACAACATCTCCCAAAGGGAGTCACTTTTCTTCCTGTCACTCACACACATTCATGACCTGGAGAGATGCAGCCACAGCAACTTGGAAAATATTAAAATAAAATAAAATAAAATAAAATAAAATAAAATAAAATAAAATAAAATAAAATAAAATAAAATAAAATAAAATAAAATAAAATAAAATAAAATAAAATAAAATAAAATAAAATAAAATAAAATAAAATAAAATAAAATACAATACAATACAATACAATACAATACAATAAAATACAATACAATACAATACAATAAAATAAAATAAAATAAAATAAAATAAAATAAAATAAAATAAAATAAAATAAAATAAAATAAAATAAAATAAAATAAAATAAAATGACTGCAAATGTCACTTGTGACAGCAGAGGTGAGCAAGTATGATGGATGACAATGAGCTAAGAAGAAGAAAAAGTAGATGTCTAACTTTTGACAATTTAATTCAATTCTAATTCAATTCTGATTATTCTGATAATTAAATTAAATTAAATTAAATTAAATTAAATTAAATTAAATTAAATTAAATTAAATTAAATTAAATTAAATTAAATTTAATTTAATTTAATTTAATTTAATTGAAATTAATTGAAATTAATTGAAATGAAATGAAATGAAATGAAATGAAATGAAATGAAATGAAATGAAATGAAATGAAATGAAATGAAATGAAATGAAATGAAATTTAATTTAATTTAATTTAATTTAATTTAATTTAATTTAATTTAATTTAATTTAATTTAATTTAATTTAATTTAATTTAACTGTAGTTTCTGGACTATAAGTCGCTCTGGAGTATAAGTTGCAGGAACAGCCAACCTATGAAAAAAAGTGCGACTTATAGTCCGGAAAATACGGTAATTTAAAGTAATTTTATTTATAAAATTGATAAAATTATATGTATTTTATTTTAAAATGTATTATGCAAATTTTAAGATAATGCCGATCAGTGACGCAGTTTAATCAAAATTACGAGAAATATAATTCATGTAATTTAGCTAATTTTCTCAAAAATGATAATATTTGCATGCCGAAACATTAGGTGGCGCTGGAACCCCCAAGGGTAATATTCACTTACACAGATATTTATGTAAGTTTATCTTTAGTACTAGCAAGATCTGGTACTAGCAAGAGTCCTCGAGGCGCTTTTACTCCTCTGAACTATTTTGATATCCCTAAATTCCGCTATCAAGCTAACAAATTTATTTGTACTAAACCTAAGAAAACAACCACTTCCACACGGAATGGGAGAAAACATTTTCACTATTTTGTCAGACTATGACTTCATGCAATGTTAATGTAATGTCTCAATGTTTTGTGTCATTACTGCGGCCTCCTAACCACAATACTACATATTTTGTATTTTTTTTTTGTTTTGCCACAAAACAGCAATCATTTACTGGAAATCCAATTTGTGGCTCAAACATATGTTCATAAAAAAAATACCTGTGTCTATGTTCTGCGACAAAACTGGAAGCTGCGCGTTTAGTGAGAAGGCCAGCAGGCAGCATATTAAAAGAACGCGGGAAATCACATTTCATGAATATTCATGCAGGTGGCTCCAAGCGTACTCGAGTCAAGTCAAATGAAAGCCTCCTGTTAATCTCCAGCTGCAGTGATCTTATCTCGCAGGTTTCCTTTCCCGGCGGGGGGGTGTTTATTTTGTGAATGCCAACACGACGGGAACTTTGACTGCGACTGTAATTAGCGCTTAGCTGCAGAAATGTGCGCACGTGTGTGTTATTGTCCGTGAAGCAGATATACGGAAATGTATTGAATTATTAGCGGTATAGAATTGCATAAAAAGACCACTTCAAGGAGACTTTTTCTCTGGAAGGACATCGAGAAATGTGTTTTTTTCCCCCTCATTTAGCTTCAGCCAATGGCAGGTTGTGCTACATGTTAGCCAAGTTGCTTATCTTCTACATCAGGGGTTCCCAACTACCAACTCAGGGCCCGCTTGAAAATCTAAAAAATGTCTGTGGCCCACCTTTGTCCTATAAACAGTACATAGACCAAATGCTGAGTTCTCAGAGCACCTAACTTAACTTAAATTATTATTATTATTATTATTATTATTATTATTATTATTATTATTATTATTATTATTATTATTATTATTATTATTATTATTATTATTATTATTATTATTATTATTATTATTATTATTATTATTATATTATTATTTTGTTACAATAATAATAATATTTACTATTATTATTGTTGTTATTATTACTATTATTATTCTTAGTGTTATTATTATTATTACTATTATTACTGTTACTATTATTATTATTATTGTTATTATTATTATCATTATTATTACTAGTATTATTATTATTATTATTATTGTTATTATTACTATTATTATTATTGTTATATTATTGTTATTATTTTATCATTGTTATTATTATTGTTATTTTTATTAGTACTATTATTATTTTTTTAATCATTATTATTATTATTATTATTATTACTATTATTACTGTTACTATTATTATTGTCATCATTATTATTAGTAGTATCATTATTATTACTATTGTTATTATTACTGTTATTATTATTACTATTGTTATTATTACTATTATTATTATTATTATCATTATTATTACTATTGTTATTGTTATTATTACTAGTATTATTATTATTATTGTTATTGTTATCATTATTATTGTTATTATTTTATCATTGTTATTGTTATTTTTATTATTATTATTACTATTATTATTTTTGTTATATTATTATTATTATTATTACTATTATTATTTTTGTTACTATTATTATTATTATTGTCGTCATTATTATTATTATTATCATTATTATGATTATTGTTATTATTATCATTATTATTACTATTGTTATTCTTACTATTATTATTATTACTATTATTAATGTTATTATTATTTTATCATTATTATTATTATTGTTATTTTTATTATTATTATTATCATCATTATTATTATTATTATCCCAAACTTTTCATCTGTAGTGTACACACAAGACAGAATTAATTCTCATACTTTTCATAACTGCATTAAAGACTTAACTGAATTTATTTCTACTAAACAAAAGCAACCACTTCCACACGGAATGGGAGATTATTAACATTTCTTCACACCATTTAACAGTGTTAAAATAACAAGACATTTATGCAACTCATAATTAAAGCCATGAAATGCCTACATACGTATAACACTAAGTAAACACTAACACTAAATTCGACAATGTGCCTAAGCGCCATAAAAAAAGCAGTAACAACAACTGATATGAGAACGTACACTTAGAAGATAAGCACCGAGTGCAGGGATAGCAGGGATGGACAGTCCTGGGATCTGATTGGAGAACCTGGGGATGAGCAGATACAGACAGCAACAGGAAGTGGTCGCGTCAACTTCATGTCTCGGTGCTGATTCGGCCAAATAGACATCGAGCAAAGGAATAGATTGTATCTGGTTCTCGAGCCAGTGGACCTTCAGGATGGACCCGGAGATGGTAACGGTAATGGTTGAATTTCATTTGAACATGCATCAGATTACAATTGAATGCATCACATAATCAGTTCACAGTTCCACATGTCCAAAAGGAGTAGGAAGAAGCAAAGCTTATTAAATCCTACCCCTCCATCTGGTACTTTTACAATCAGTAACTGTTACATTTGTTCACTTCCTGCTTTCCTAATATAATTTAAGTTTAATTTTTTAATTATTCTAATATTTTTTACTTAATTTTATAAATATTTATTTATTTATTTTAAATTCACAAGTTGCACATTTGTATATAGCACAAACATCTGCATAAGAACAAAGTGCACAGTATGAAAAACCAAATAAGCCATTTGTTCACTTCCTGCTTTCCTAATATAATTTAAGTTTTATTTATTTTTTATTTTTCTTAGTTTTTATTTTATTTTAAATTCACAAGTTGAACATTTGAATGTAGCACAAACATCCGCATAAGAACAAAGTGCACAGTATAAAAAACCAAATAAGCCATTTGTTCAATTCCTGCTTTCCTAATATAGTTAAAGTTTTTTTTTCCTTATTTTTCATTTGATTTTTTTTACTTAATTTTATTAATTTTTATTTATTTATTTTAAATTCACAAGTTGCACATTTGTAAGTAGCACAAACATCCGCATAAGAACAAAGTGCACAGTATGAAAAAACAAATAAATTGTTAATTTCCTGCTTTCCTAATATAGTTTTTTTTTTGGTAATTTATTTTTTTTTTAATTTTTTTATTTAAAAAAAAATTACCGATTATACTATATCAGAACTATATCAGAACTATATCAGCAAGTTGAAGTATTTGTGATTTTAGAAATAAGAAGTAAGTATGTTCTCTGTTGCCGCCATTATGAATTATCCTTACTGGCCTTTTTTGCAGTACATTTAGCGAGTCAAGATTGCTTTTGGAATGATTTCGGATTGAGAAGAAATTTTGCTTTGTTCAATATTGAAATATTGATTAAAACATACTAAAAGTACACCAAGAACATAATAAGAACAGTAAGAACCATAATAAAAACTGTATAGGGATAATAAATATCACATTGAATAATAACCATGCATGCATTCTATTGTATATGTGGGATTGGAAGGGCAGCCCACACCAACAAGACCCGCCCCCCTTGGGAGACGGCGGACTTACACTGCATCTCGCTAACATTTTTGACCTTTAACCTTCAACATAATGCATATTTGGACAGACGAGAATATAACAAGAGCATCACTGTCTTCCTCCCTGCCTCGGCGGTAAGCTGGTTAAGCGTCTGCGCGGTTCCCAAGCGGAGTGGGAGGTTGCTAGAGGAGACAATCATGCCCACCTTGTCACCCCCAAGGCCCCTTTTCTTCATCTCAATAACCCCCCCTGTATTCCTCCAGCTCCCGTGTCATGTATTCGGAAAAGACTATTGGGGATTTGTTTAGCATGCCGGGAGCGAAAAGTAGCGGAAATCTAACCTGATTGAGATGTAGCTGCATGGAAAAGAGGTGGAGTTGTGCTATTTTAAGTTCTTTCTGCTTGAAATGTACCAACTGGGCATTGGTATGTAGACAAAATGAAGGAAGAGTTTAGTGGGGGGAAAAACGACTTCACTTCTTTCTCCGTATTTGGGATTCTATCTCACACTCCGCATGGAAGTCCTATTAGCATGAACGTTTTAATGGCTCAATGTGCCGAGCTGAACTTGTGACCTCGTCCAATTTGAATTAACACCAAAATCTATCCGTTCAGCCCCTCGGTCAAATTAAAGCACACTTTATTGCGCCGTGTCTGGATTCCTGGTATTATGGCTGCCAATACGGGTCATAACAGTCAATATTAACACATTTCACTGCCTGCTGCATTTCACCAAATACCCAAGGAGACCTTTTTCCCTCATTATAACAAACCGGGTCCAGCGAAAGGGATGCTAATTGACAAGCTAGGAATGCCATTAGTTGGAGTAAAATAAGTCGAAACAATAATTATGCAACATTCCTACAATACTCATATTGATTAGTAAATATTAAATAGAACAATATTGAAATAATTATTTATTTTTGTTTAGCATAAGCTTCCATTGGAGTTGTGAGGGCAAGGTGAGGAGCAGCGAGAGGGAATATGGAAAATGAGCATTTTTTTTAAAACAGAAATACATTTAATACATTAAATACAAAAACAACATTGTTAGCATCCAGTTAGCTTGCCAATGCATGGAAATAATCACAATTGCAATCAGTAACTGTTACATTTGTTCACTTCCTGCTTTCCTAATATAATTTAAGTTATTTTTGTTTATTTTTTTATTTTTTGTACTGAATTTTATTAATTTTTATTTATTTATTTTAAATTCACAAGTTGCACAAACATTCGCATAAGAACAAAGTGCACAGTATGAAAAACCAAATTAGCCATTTGTTCACTTCCTGCTTTCCTAATATAGTTAAAGTTTTTTTTATTTTTGTAATAAAAAAAATTTACTTATTTTTTTTTTAAAATTTACTTATTTTTTTATTTTAAAAAATAATCTTAATTTTGTTTATTTTTTTATTTGTTTTTAATAATTATTTTTATTTTTATTAATTTTTTTTCATTAATTTAATTTTTTTTATTTTTATTTTTTTCACGTACCAAAGTACGAGGTGATATGACCATACAATGACATAATGGGTACCATAGTAACTGTCAATATAGTGATGGCGACCAGCCTAGGGTGTACCAAGTAAAATAGATGTATCTTTAGAAATATAATTAAGTTTGATTTATAGCCAATCAAAGCGGCTAATTCAGCCAGTGCTAATATCATAAAACCACGATTAGATCTTTCATAAAGAGCATTATAGGCGGACATCTAATCCTTCATACTGTATATGTACATTGATAATGCAATCGGGGTTGTTTTCTACAGCGCATCTCATTATTGTATGGCGCTAATGTATGAGCTTGCGCTCTGTCATTTTTATTAATGCAAGCAGTCAAGTTCATTGCCTGCCATATTTTGTTGGAAAACAATTTTGTTGAAAAAAATATTGCGTGAACGTGCACAGTCATGCCTTTCCTCATTATTTTTCTTATTAATATTCCCCTTGTTTCTCTCAACAGAGGAAGAAAACATGGAGCTTGTGATGTTGTAATTTCAGTATAGAATGTAATAACTAGCATTATAAGACTTATTTGATAAAAAAATTATGAATATAAAGCAGCATAAAAAAAATATATACAGTATAATCACAGTTTTTTGTTATAGGTGACAATTGGTGTTATATTTTTGGTGTGATGTGATGATATGTAGCATTCAAAACTGGCCACTAGGTGTCAGTAAGGTTACTGTAATGTTTGGTGAGACACACAAGCACCAGACTTGGTCGTTTGATTACATTTCTGCGAAAGTTATGGTTTATTCTTGTGTATCAGAGCATTAAAAAAATCATAAATGTTTGGCTTATTTTTTAAATAAATTTTTATAATATTTATATTATTTATAAAATTATATTTTTTATATTTTTTAATAATTTTTAATAATTTTTTATAATTTTTTATAATTTTTTATAATTTTTTATAATTTTTTATAATTTTTTATAATTTTTTATAATTTTTTATAATTTTTTATAATTTTTTTTAAAAAAATTATAATATATATTTTTTTAATGGCTGCACGGCGGCCGAGTGGTTAGCGCGCAGACCTCACAGCTAAGAGACCAGGGTTCAATTCCACCCTCGGCCATCTCTGTGTAGAGTTTGCATGTTCTCCCCGTGCATGCGTGGGTTTTCTCGGGGTATTCCGGTTTCCTCCCACATTCCAAAAACATGCTAGGTTAATTAGCCACTCCAAATTGATCATAGGTATGAATGTGAGTGTGAATGGTTGTTTGTCTATATGTGCCCTGTGATTGGCTGGTGACCAGTCCAGGATTTTTATAATTTTTATAATTTTTATAATTTTTATAATTTTTATAATTTTTATAATTTTTATAATTTTTAGAATTTTTAGAATTTTTATAATTTTTATAATTTTTATAATTTTTATAATTTTATTACATTTTTAAATATTTATTCTTTACCTACATGTACGCCCATGCTTATGTTGTTCACAGATGAATCCGTAGGGGATTTGCTGTGTCACTCATTAGCATATGATTGACAGCTGTTGATTTATCTTCATTTTAATTTATTCCCGCCTGAGGCAACAATGGGATAATACAGTCCATTTAATGACTGCGGCATCTTTCATTATGAATCATCCCACTTGTGTGTGGTCAAGCCTCAGCGTCTATGTGATGAATATGGCATGTCAGGCCATGTATGCGTTTAACTCGCTTGCACACGCGTGTGAATGTCGTCCCGCGGGGAAGGTCAGGGACATTAGCGAGATCAAGTAAAGTGGTCTTGTTCATTTTATTAACTGTCTTCCTGATTACATTTCACCCTGGGGTATTCTTCCTCCATTAGCCAGGTCAGCACCAGCATAGATTAGGATTCTGTTTTCCGTCTTAAAGGTGCATGCTAGCAGGAAGGACGCGGGGACGTAGAGATGGCTTAACAATGGCGGAAACGTCATTTTTTGCAGTATTAACATGGTGGTAGATTTACTGTATTCATTCTTCAATTTGTTAGTTTCATAACCTTTTTTGCATAGAGAACCCATAAAAAAGTCAATTTAAAATACATAATCCCCGCCATTTTGTCCTTTAATGCAGTCTATTATTTATCTAAAAATATATTTATTGAAGCACATTTGACTTATTTGCCTAAATTTGGCATTTTCAAGCATAAACATTTTTAATTGGTTTCTTATTGGGATTTTTTTACATTATTAGAGCTCTCCAGACATAAAATAACACCCCTATAGTCACGTTTTCGCTTGTACCACTCAATAATACTGCATGTAGAGGAGTGGTTAGCATGTAGGCCACACCGTCAGGAGATCGGGGTTCGATTCTCTGCTTGCTTGTGTGGAGTTTGCATATCGTCTGCATATTCCGGTTTCCTCCCACATTCCAAAAATATGCATATTAGGTTCATTGAGAACTCCAAATTGTGAGGATAAGCGGCATAGAAAATGGATTGAATGAATATTATATTGATGAGACAGAAGCCACCACAGGAAATACAGTACAGAAACCGCAAGTTGTTGGGGGGGCGGGGCAAAAAGTTTTCCAGTGCCTTGTATGTCTTATTTGTGTCTTATATGTCTTATTTTCTCTTATGTGTACTATATTGGGTAATACAAGTGTAAAGGTGTAAACTATAGGGGTGTTATTTCATGTGGAGAGGTCTCTAATAATGTTAGAAGCTTTATTTAGAAGGTCAGAATTTTTTTTTTAAGTTCAAGTACAGAAACCGGAAGTTAGTGGACGGGGGTGGGGGGGGATTTTCCAGTGCCTCGTATGTCTTATTTGAGTCTTATAGTATGTCTTATTTTCTCTTATGTGTACTATATTGGGTAATACAAGTGTAAAGGTGTAAACTATAGGGGTGTTATTTCATGTTGAGAGGGCTCTAATAATGTTAGAAGGTCAAAATTTTTTTTTAAGTTCAAGTACAGAAACCGGAAGTTAGTGGATGGATGGGGGGGGGGGACTTTTCCAGTACCTCATATGTCTTATTTTCTCTTATGTGTACTATATTGGGTAATAAGAATGTAAAGGTGTAAACTATAGGGGTGTTATTTCATGTCGAGAGAGCTCTAATAATTTTTTAAGCTTTATTTAGAAGGTCAGAATTTTTTTAAAGTTCAACCTATGAAAATATTAACTTATTCAATGAACTTATGGTTCAGTACAGAAACCGGAAGTTAGTGGATGGGGGGGGGGGGCAAAAAGGAACTTTTCCAGTGCCTTGTATGTCTTATATGTCTTATTTTCTCTTATGTGTACTATATTGGGTAATGCAAGTGCAAAGGTGTAAACTATAGGGGTGTTATTTCATGTGGAGAGGGCTCTAATAATGTTTTAAGGTCAAGCTATGAAAATATGAACTTATTTAATGAACTTACCCAGCTCCTAATTGCCTCTGTTTGGCTGAACCGATTGTCAAGTGGCGTCAACCAGCTCCACGCTCGCCACCGTTGGGGATTTTCCTGATTCAAACCCCTAGATCCACAACGTTCTTTTAACTTTAAAATCAATTACGGACGAGGCTTCCTCTCCAGCTGCTCTCAGTGAGACCCGGCATTGCTCACAGCGTCCGACAAATGAATGATGAATGCCTGTCTTGAATTGATTGAAGTGTATTCATCATTTGCTCGCCCGCCTGCAAATACAGACTACAGTCATTGCGGCACTCATTAACTGGCATAGCGGTGCACATATACCGTGTGTGTACCTGCACCCCCCCAACCCCCCTCTAGCCAGCGATTTAACATGAATAACGCTCACTAATAGCCGCCACATTGTTTTATGATGATCTTCCCACAGACAATAGCTGGTTATGCAATCTGAATGCACATTTAATGCACATTCGTCCCCTTGGAAAACATATTTGGTTCTACGATATGTTACTTATTGTGTGGAAATATGGGGTAATAACTAGGAATCAACCGATATATTTTTCTGCAGCATGATTTACAGACAGGCATCCGCCGGGCAGCTATGTGTTGCCGGAAGACACTGCAACACACGCAGTCGCGGCACCCCTCCGACACATTATAACAAGGGTATGTTTTCAACTTTTATTTAGCCTCTAACAGTTAGGTTTAGTTGAAATAATGCCACCTGCTTTGAAATAGGCGACATGAATGTCAAGTAAAAGAATAAGTTTGCTTTTTACACCATACATAGCCCGTCACATTTCAATGGGTTACCGCTAGCATACTAGTTTAACTCATGGTGTGACAACAAGAACTCCCAAAAACATCACATACCACCGCAAAAGACGAATAAAAGCACTCTAACTAATTCAGCAGACAAAGAATGAAAACTATGCAACTTTATCTACAAACTGACAAACTATTTACTACTATCG
This sequence comes from Doryrhamphus excisus, assembly GCF_030265055.1. Classification (NCBI taxonomy): domain Eukaryota; kingdom Metazoa; phylum Chordata; class Actinopteri; order Syngnathiformes; family Syngnathidae; genus Doryrhamphus; species Doryrhamphus excisus. The sequence goes on from NC_080486.1 coordinate 4,413,136, forward strand.
ACGGTGCCGCAAAGCACGCCGGGAACCAGGAAGTGCTCCCAGCGACGCTACAATATAGATTAGTTTGTGGGTCTGAAAGTGCCTACCGTTGGAATTTGGGAGCTGTTGATGAAGTTGGAGGCTAATATTACCAACACTGCTTTAATGGCAACGTTGGCAATTCAGTCCCATCGTGTTTGTCGGAGTTTCATTCATCGAACGCCGGGCTGAGGTTAAATGCGTGTCGTGTTTATGTGTGCGCTCTCTCCGAGCACGCATGCGCACACGCACACACACAGAAGGAATTGGAGCAGCCGTGTCTACTTATCAGAGGTCTTTAGCGTGCACAACACCAACTTTAATCATGAGAGAAATGTTTTATATATCTTACTAAATTATGTTTGTGTGTGTAACTATAATAACTATAATATACTAATAACTATAAAAGTATAACTATAAAACTATAACTATAAAAGCAATCTTCACTCGCTAAATGTACTGCAAAAAAGGTCAGTAAGGATAATTCATAATGCCGCCTATAGAGAACATACTAACTGTCACGGTCGGGCTTGAGAGCTTTACGGTTCGACCCCAGGATGCAAAGAACAGGACCAAATGCAGGTAAAACGTAGAATTTAATAATAATAATAATAATAATAATAATTGCAGCAACAGGCTAAAGCAACTCACCCAAAGTGACTAAAAATAAAAATAAAAATAAAAATAAAAATAAAAATAAAAATAAAAATAAAAATAAAAATAATAATTATAATTATAATAATAATAATAATTTAAAACATTAATAATTACTTAAATAAATAAATACATAAAAATAACTCAAATTATATTAGGAAATAAATAAACAAAAAATAAAATTAAATTAAATTAAATTAAATTAAATTAAATTAAATTAAATTAAATTAAATTAAAAAATTACAACTTAAACTATATTAGGAAAGCAGGAAGTGAACAAATGTAACAGTTACTGAAAGTAAAAAGTAAAAGTACCAGATGGAGGGGTAGTATTTAATAAGCTTTGCTTCTTCCTATTCCTTTTTGACATGTGGAACTGTGAACTGATTATGTGATGCATTCAATTGTAATCTGATGCATGTTCAAATGAAATAAAACCATTACCACTATTACCGTATTTGAAATGTGAAATTTCCCACTAGTCAGTATGGTCATAAGGAATAACATCATCAAAAGTGCATCATTTCTTGAATAAAGAGGAAATGCATGGCTGCAGACGTCCAAAACATAAGCGGATACATTGTGGTTTGACACATTACGCAATAGAAAATAAAATAAAACATTACATAAGTTTGGAAACCATGACACTTTTCAAACTTAGGGAATCCTAGCCCCTAAAATCACTCGCATCCGGTCGTTGTCCTCGTATAAACTCCATCTGAACCCTTCGTTGGCGCATCCTACAGATCTTGCAGATGCAACGTTGAAACTGTCAGACCAAAAACAAAGCTTTTTTTTATGCTCCGAGCCAACACAGCCACCAAACAATGCACTTCCCTCATTATGGAATACAACATTTAATGAGCGAGCACAAGGCAGGTGCAGTTTCACCTGTCAGCCATGTTGTCATCACTAAAATGGTCATCATGTTCCACGGGATATTACTAACTAGCTATTATGGAGTGATGGGCAGCCAGAGAGGAGCCACCGAACGTTTCATCTGTCATTTGTTGACTTTGTTACTGAAGTTGGATGGTTTTGCTTGGTAATTACCAACATAAAAGTCGATTTGAAGGTCTTATTACGCGGCGTAAAAAAGTGAACTGTGCTGCATGAATGTTCCTTGCAGAAACTTCCTGTCCGCATCTTTTGGGGTTGCTTTATAATGAAACGCATCATAGAATGAATGGGCCTGCAACGCAACACACACTAATGGAGAAACCTTTAAATCACTCACCATCTTCTGAAGACAGAGCTAAAACATGACATTTGACCAAAACAAACCCATCAATAAATATGAGGAATATTCTCCTGCAGGCCCATAAAATAACCGGCAGAAGCATTAGTGTCAATGTCACTACAATTCATTCAAGTTGGGCACAGTTTGTGTGGCATTTCTTGCGGCATAATAATAAATAATATGTATGAAGAGTAATAGGATGGGCTGAGCTTTACATGCAGGCCCATAAAATAACTAGCAAAAGCACTGGTGTCACTGCCACTGGCCGAGTATACGACTCGCACAAGTTGGGCCAGTTTGTCCAGTATTACATGTGACAGAATAAGATTTAATCAGTGACTTCTGAGACCCATGCAGGCCCATAATAAGGAATGTTCTATATGAGCGTACGATTCAATCAAGTTGGGCACGGTTTGTGTGGCATTTCTTGCGACAGAATAAGAAATAATATTTATGAAGAGTAATAGGATGAGCTGAGCTTTACATGCAGGCCCATAAAGTCTATGAAATTCCATACAATTGGAACCCTACTAGAGCGACTGCTGGGGTTTATATTATTTTTGACTTCCATTCATATAAACTATAATCACCATCAACAAACATTACTGCCACTAACAGATATTTATGCTGCTTGTCCTTGTCAGATAATTATCCAAGGGTGGCAGTAACATGAACATTATGTCTTTAAGCATTGAACGTGAGGCACTAACGCTGCAATATTAAGTAAACGTTTGCAGCAAATCATCCAGTATCAATGGGAAGGCTCGGTTAGAATAAGTATTAGTCTGCTCTCTTTTATAAAGATAAATGTATGAGGTCATTCTTGTGGATAACCATCACTGTGATGGTGAATCATGCTCTAATTGACGACACAGAGACGATAGAACACCAGCAGAAGTTGAGGCCGGATTGAAACAGGAAGTATTGTAAATATTGATGGCCAGCAATGTTGTTTGACTAGACACAGTGCCACTGAGGACAAGACAGGAAGCAGAACTGGATTTAGCAGAGATGATGATGCTGAGGTTCTCATTGAGAGTGACCAGGATGGATAGGATCAGGGCCGAGTACATCAGAAGGATATTATATAGTTACAATATTATGGGAATAAAATTATAACATATGAGGAAAAAAATACAAAGAGTATTTAAGATGAGGATGCTGAGGTACTCATTGAGAGTGACCAGGATGGATAGGATCAGGACCGAGTACATCAGAGGGACATTATTTAGTCACAATATTATGGGAATAAAGTTATAGCATATGAGGAAAAAAATTACAAAGAGTATTTAAGATGAGTATGCTGAGGTACTCATTGGGAGTGACCGGGATGGATAGGATCAGGGCTGAGTACATCAGAGGAACATTACAACTTGGAATATTATGATGGAAAATAATTTTAAAATGATAAATAATAATAAATAAAATAAAATAAAATAAAATAAAATAAAATAAAATAAAATAAAATAAAATAAAATAAAATAAAATAAAATAAAATAAAATAAAATAAAATAAAATAAAATAAAATAAAATAAAATAAAATAATGGGAGTGACCAGGATAGATAGGATCAGGAACAAGTACATCAGAGGGACATTACATGTCAGAGGCCTTGGCGATAAAGTCAGACAAAAGTCAGATTTACGAGAAGAAATCATCAGCTGGGATAGGCTCCAGCACCTTCTGCAACCCTTGTGATGATAAGCTGTAAAAAATGAATAAATGAATGAATGAATGAGTTAAAAACAACATATTTTACTCCCAATGTTGTGCTCGCAGACAAAGAAATGGGTGAAAAAGAAGCTGAAATTTAGGCGAGAGGGTGATTTAAAAAGATGGGAGTGAAAGATAGCGAGGCAGGAGAGTGCAAAAAGAAAGGAACGCTCCATCACCTGAGTCAACCTTTACAGAAATCAATAACTCAAGCTAAGATGGAGACAGCAGGGCAATGAGGGAGAGAACAGAACGATGGGAATACCAACAGGGAAAAAGAGAGCGGAGTCGAAAGAGCAGACAAAGATGAAAACAGAATAGCGCATGTAAGAGAGGTGGAATGATGATCAGAATAAAGAAGGTTAGCAGGTCTTCGGACGCTCGGGGGGGAACCCACTGGGTTGGTGTGTGTCTTGTCCCTGCGAGGGACCTCTTCACCTGCGGATTGAGCCGCAAACAAAGAGCGGTGACGGGAGTGGAGCAGAGGAGGAGAATGGTAGCGAGTTCGATGAGAGGGGAGTGTCAAAGGTTATTTTTTTTGTTCTCCTGTGAAAGAACCACTGTGGACCTCTCCGATGTCTGCTCTTCCACTCAATACCTTTTTTAACCTCACTCGTCACCAGATTATAATCAATGCTTTCAGACCGGTCTCGCACAATTGCATGCGTGACATTTTCAAAGGTGGGAAAGTTTGATTTTTTTATTCACGGTGTATACCGACTACTATGCCTGTCCTGGTTTGTGGCTTATTTCAAGGTTTTCATTAAATAGAATGAATGGGCCTGCAACGCAACACACACTCATGGAGAAACCTATGGAAACCTTTAAATCACTCACCATCTTCTGAAGACAGAACTAAAACATGACATTTGACCAAAACAAACCCATCAATAAATATGAGGAATATTCTCCTGCAGGCCCATAAAATAACCGGCAGAACAACTGGTGTCACTGTCACTACGATTCATTCAAGTTGGGCACCTTTTGTGTGGCATTTCTTGCAGCAGAATAAGAAATAATATGTATGAAGAGTAATAGGATGGGCTGAGCTTTACATGCAGGCCCATAAAATAACTAGCAGAAGCACTGGTGTCACTGTCACTGGCCGAGTATACGACTCGCACAAGTTGGGCCAGTTTGTCCAGTATTACATGTGACAGAATAAGATTTAATCAGTGACTTGTGAGACCGATGCAGGCCCATAATAACTGGCAGAAGGAATGTTTTCTTTAAGTGTACTATTCATTCAAGTTGGGCGCAGTCTGTCCGGCATTTCTTGCGGCAGAATAAGAAATAATATATATGAAGAGTAATAGAATGGGCTGAACTTTACTTGCAGGCCCATAATAACAGGCAGGAGAAGTGCACAAGTCGTCCAAGTTGGACATGGTTTGTCCGGCATTTCTTGCGGCAGAATAAGAAATAATATGAATAAAGAGTAATAGAATGGGCTGAGCTTTACTTGCAGGCCCATAATAACTGACAGAAGGAATGTTTTCTTTAAGTGTACTATTAATTCAAGTTGGGCGCAGTCTGTCTGGCATTTCTTGCGGCAGAATAAGAAATAATATATATGAAGAGTAATAGGATGGGCGGAGCTTTACTTGCAAGCTCATAATAATTGGCAGGAGGAATGCTCTGAGTGTACATACAAGTCGTCCAAGTTGGACTTGTCCGGCACTACTTGGGAGAGAATATGATCCAATATAAAGTGTATGTCGAATAAGAGGATGGACAGCGCTTTACTTGCAGGCCCATAATAACTGGCAGGTTGAATGGACTCATTGAGTATATGAGTCATCCAAGTTGGGCACCGTTTGTCCGGCATTACTTGTCACAGAATATGACAGAATAAAACATGTATGCAGAACAAGAGGATGGACAGCACTTACTTGCAGGCCCATAATAACTGGTTGAATGGACTCATTGAGTATGAGTCATCCAAGTTAGGCACTGTTTGTCCGGCATTACTTGTCACAGAATATGACAGAATAAAACATGTATGCAGAATAATAGGATGGACAGCACTTACTTGCAGGCCCATAATAACTGGTTGAATGGACTCATTTAGTATGAGTCATCCAAGTTGGGCACCGTTTGTCCGGCATTACTTGCGACAGACTTGTATGCGGAATATGCAGGCCCATAATACCTGGCAGGCACAATGGCACCCATGCATGAGCAATCTCATGCTAACTTTTATGGATTATTTTGAGGTTTTTCTCTATTTTTGTTGTGCAGCTGAGTGTACAACACGTTCAGGTTGAGGTGCCAGTGCGTGCACTCCTGCATGACCAAGCACACCATAAGATTTTTGCACTTTTTCGACCAGTTCTGTCTGAGCGCTTGAGTAAGCTAACGTTATCGGAATAATTCTATACCACTGCAAAGCACAACAATAAAGAAAGAAGAAAACACACAAGCTTCACTTCACACAAGAAGAAGAAAGCCTTGTAATGACGAGCATAGCACCCACTTGTCAAGTGACTGCACATCCCCCTCATGTGAAATATAAAAGAAAATGTCCGTGTGACTTGTTGACAACTGACAGACACAACAAAGACGGTGTCGAAACTCATATAAAGGAAATGAATTTAAATAACATCTGTCTAAAGTTTGAGCTGCTCTATCTTATATAAGCATCAATTCTACAATATAGTACTCTATTAACTAAGGCTGGTGTGTGTCCCAAGATTTTTGTCCATATAAAGTACTTTTCCACACATAACTTCATAATCAATGTCCAAAAAACAGCCGTCTCTTTATTAATGCCTTGTGATGTCTGTGCTTTATAGAAGCCTTTCAAGGTTTGTGTTTACAGAGCGACAAATATCACAGCTTAGTGTTGCAGCTTTGATGAATTATTTTTATAATTTTCTTCTTGGAAAATATTAATGCCCAACTAGGGAGTGATGGGATGTTTGAGACTGTGATGTCGAAAGAGTGGACCTGTTTGCTTTTTTGCTATAGTGGAGCATGGAACCCAAATTGGAGGCTTATTAGACCAGGGGTGTCCAAAGTGCGGTGCAGGGGCCACTTTTTAGAGTGTTTTTTACTATTAGTGTTTTTCTATTATTATTATCTAAAAATATAACTTAACCAAAAAATATTTTTAATCAATGATGTTGTAAAATTGAACAAATTAGGTTGTGAAAAAGAAGAAAAAAATTGAAAAAAATTGCAATTTTACTAGAATAACATATTCTGAGTAAAAATAGTGTCATTTTAGTAGCATAGAGTTAAAATATTTAAGAATGTGTTTTTTATTTTTATTATCTAAAAATATAATTTCACCAAAAAAAAATATTTTTTTAATCAACAATGTTTTAAAAAAATAAATGAATTAAAAATTTAGGTTGTGTAAAAAGAGAAATAAATTGGAAAAAAGTTGCAATTTTACCAGAATGAACTTAAAAGAATCAAATATTATGAGCAAAAATAATGTTATTTTAGTAGCATACAGTTAAAATATTAAAGAAAAAAATATTTTTAACAAAAAGTCGTATTCTGAGAAACAAACCAAAAATAAAGTTGTAATTTTTGGAAAATTTGGTTGGGGGGGTGGGGGGGTAAAATACTGGAATAATAAGTTATGTGTAATAATAATAATAATAATAATAATAATAGTAAAAACATTGTCATTTCAGTAACATACAGTTAAAATATTTAAGAAAAAATATTTTAAAAAATCGTATTCTGAGAAACAAACCAAAAATAAAGTTGTAATGTTTGGAAAATTTGGTTGGGGGGGGGGTAAATTACTGGAATAATAAGTTATGTGTAATAATAATAATAATAATAATAATAAGAGTAAAAATAATGTCATTTTAATAGCATCTTAAAATATTTAAGAAAAAAAAAATTTAATTCGTATTTTTGGAAAATTTGGTTGAGGGGTAAAATACTGGAATGATTTTTGTATGAAAATGGTTAGAATCTTTGTGTAAAATACCACATTTCTAAAGCTTTACTTTCAGTCTCCGTAACAATATCCTGTATATATCATTTAAAAAAAACACTTTTCCGCTTTAACAGGAGTGTGAAGCAGCACATGTTCAATTATGTACAGTACATATTTTCACACAAGTCACACTATGTGGGTCACACTATGGAAAAAAAAGTGCAGTATCAGGAAATGAAGGACCGGTGTGTCGACAGTCGGAATCTTCACACCTCAACTGAACTTCCTCCCACATCGTGGCGATACGGAGAAGTTGTCCCTCTTCTCACAGCCAGTCTGTCACCTCTCTTATCTCCCTTGTCATGTCCTTATCCGGTGTGTCCGTCATTTTTCTTTTCTCCCGCTCTGACTTGTCATGTTTTTTTTTCTTTTCTTTTCTTACAGCTTTGATTTTTTTCCCCACCCATGTCAGCTTCCTACATATTCATAAGCGTTGTTGTGAGCGTTGTCATGTATGACAAGCCTGGGGGGGGGGGGGTCCACCGTTTCCACCTCCTCTTTTTGCTATTCATTAATCAAAAACTTACCACTTCCACACGGATAGGGAGGATAACTATTAACAGTTATTTAACCTTTAACATGAACATTAATGAAACATAATTTTTTTTGTGGGTACATGATACATGCAGGTACACGCGTCCCGCGGGCCAAATGTGGCCCGCAGGACACTAGTTTGTGGCCCCTGCGAAGAGGGTGTGGTATTGTGTCCTTAGTCCGGGCGACACACACCAATTTAGGGCCACAGATATTGATATTAATTCCGTTTCCACCTCCTCCTTTTTGCTATTCATTAATCAAAAACTTACCACTTCCACACAGATAGGGAGTATAACTATTAACAGTTATTTGACCTTTAACATGAACATTAATGAAACGTAATATTTTTTTCTGGGTACATGATACACGCAGGTACACGCGTCCCGCGGGCCAAATGTGGCCCGCAGGACCCTAGTTTGAGGCCCCCTGCCTTGATATGAAAGTTTAATGTTTGATATGTATGCTGTATGGTATCATGTACACGGAAAAAAATATTCCGTTTGATTAATGTTCATGTTAAAGGTTAAATAACTGTTAATAGTTATCCTCCCTATCCGTGTGGAAGTGGTAAGTTTTTGGCTATTTAAGTTTAAAGGAAATAACTTGAAGGCTACCGTTTAGGTTGCTAGCTCTCTCGTTTGCGAGTTAGCATGTGTCTCAAGACCCTGCAGTTGCGCAATATGTTGTAAATAAAAAGAGTATAAATGTTATTATAGTTGTGTTTTGTCATGTCTACAGGGCTCTAATAATGCTTTGTTCATTTTAATCTGAAAAAAAATAATTTATTCTAATATTAATTCTACCCCTTTTTTAATTATTTGCCGTTTTATTATTATTATATTTATTTATTACTGATTGATTGATTTTTTTTATTTTTGATCTTATTTTGTGTAGAAAAGTGGAATGTTTTATCAGAGCTTTTCTTGTAGAAAATCGGAACCAAAGCAAAGTTTATTCATTTTTCTGTTTTTTTTTTTTATAAATGTGGTTTTGTTTTGTTTTTTTTGGAAAACCTGATGCAACCCAGCCTCGCCCAGACCCTAGCTCCAGTGGCCCCCAGGTAAATTGAGTTTGAGACCCCTGATTTAATGGCTCAGTGATGACCCGCGACATGATGTGTGTGTGTGTGTGTGTGTGTGTGTGTGTAGACAGGCGCCTCGGTATGCATAGTGAATTTACTAGAGCATAAAGCTATGCCTAACAGCGGGCAAAGGAAACGCGGCTCATCCTGTGAACTGTCAGGGAGGTGCATCACGTTACGGGTGCTCTCAGGTAGAAAGTGTTGGAAAAACTCATTATTCTTCCCGAGGCCTGTCTGCTGCGTATGACGCGGACATCCTGACTTCCTGACTCAGTGAAAGCACCGGCAAGTAAATCTCACTCTTTGAATTCTTGATATTGTACTGACGACGATAGTCATATGATCGGTTAAAGGGGGGGATATATTGTGGTTTGGTTGAGTCGGAACACGATGATCCCAATGGTACACGTGGACCGGGAACGCTTGAGAGATGGGTCGGCCTGCAATGACAAAATAAATTAGCATAATTAGCATCATCATGTCCGCACAAACATATTTTTCAATGCATTATGTCTGCAAACGTAGCTTTTTGTTCTTAAAAACAAGTACAAGTGTTGTTGTTTTGTTTCCTGCATGTGTATGTGCCATATAACACACAGGCTTACGGTACAGGTGGGCTACCCGGCATACCTTGCGGGCACCGTGTGAATAGTTAAGAGTTTACACGTTTTTTTGTTGTTTCGTTGTAGTTCATTTACGCTATGTGTTATTTGGTTCGTACCAGGAGTAAGGTGGCACGATCCCTTGCCAGTTTGAGCTGCGTTGTCATGCTAATTGCTAGCTAGAAAAGCTGGAAAAGAGCACTTTCCATATGCAAACCAAAGTGGACTCAATACAGTAAAGTAAAACAGGGAATTCTCCCAATGCTAACACACGAGTCTATATTATGTCTTATTTATGTCTTATATGTTTTTTTCTGTTGTTTTATATATACGTATATAACAACAAACCTCAGTAAAAGACAGTAAAGTGAAAACAGGGAATTCTCCCAATGCTAACACGTGAGTCTATATTTTGTCTTATTTATGTCTTATGTTTTTTTTGTTGTTTTATATATACATATATAACAACAAACCTCATTCAAAGACAGTAAAGTAAAAACAGGGAATTCTCCCAATGCTAACACGTGAGTCTACATTATGTCTTATTTATGTCTTATATTTTTTTTCTGTTGTTTTATATATACGTATATAACAACAAACATCATTCAAAGACAGTAAAGTAAAAACAGGGAATTCTCCCAATGCTAACACACGAGTCTATATTATGTCTTATTTATGTCTTATATGTTTTTTGTTGTTGTTTTATATATAGTACGTATATAACAACAAACCTCATTCAAAGACAGTAAAGTAAAAACAGGGAACTCTCCCAATAATAACACATGAGTCTATATGATGTCTTATTTATGTCTTATATGTTTTTTCTATTGTTTTATATATACGTATATAACAACAAACCTCATTCAAAGACAGTAAAGTAAAAACATGGAATTCTCCCAATGCTAACATGTGAGTCTACATTATGTCTTATTTATGTCTTATATGTTTTTTCTGTTGTTTTATATATACGTATATAACAACAAACCTCATTCAAAGACAATAAAGTAAAAACATGGAATTCTCCCATTGCTAACATGTGAGTCTATATTATGTCTTATTTATGTCTTATATGTATTTTTCTGTTTCATCTATATAACAACAGACCTCATTCAAAGACAGTAAAGTAAAAATAGGGAATTCACCCAACGCTAACATGTGAGTCGACATTATGTCTTACTTATGTCTTATATGTTTTTTCTGTTGTTTTATATATTTTTAACAACAGACTTCATTCAAAAACAGTAAAGTAAAAACATGGAATTCTCCCATTGCTAACATGTGAGTCTACATTATGTCTTATTTATGTCTTATATGTTTTTTTCTGTTGTTTTATATATACGTATATAACAACAAACCTCATTCAAAGACAGTAAAGTAAAAACATGGAATTCTCCCAATGCTAACAAGTGAGTCTATATTATGTCTTATTTATGTCTTATATGTATTTTTCTGTTTTATCTATATAACAACAGACCTCATTCAAAGACAGTAAAGTAAAAATAGGGAATTCACCCAACGCTAACATGTGAGTCGACATTATGTCTTACTTATGTCTTATATGTTTTTTTCTGTTGTTTTGTATATTTTTAACAACAGACTTCATTCAAAGACAGTAAAGTAAAAACTGGGAATTCTCCCAATGCTAACACATGAGTCTATATTATGTCTTATTTATGTCTTATATGTTTTTTTTTCTGTTGTAATATCTATTTAACAACAGACCTCATTCAAAGACAGTAAAGTAAAAACATGGAATTCTCCCAATGCTAACACATGAGTCTACATTATTTCTCATTTATGTCTTATACGTTTTTTCTGTTGTTATATAGATGGTTTTAATGTGGGGTGTATGAGGTGTGTTAAGAAGTTTCGATGCCGACATGACTAAAATATCATTATGAACATGAAGGGAACCACACCAAAGTGTACACAAATAGAATATTGATATTTTTGCACACATTTTGGTTTATTTTGGGATTTTTATCTGGCCGTAATTTGTGACATCACACCTATTAGATGATAGTTGGCTCGTCAAAACCTGACGCGGAAAAAAACGAAGGCTTGGTTTAGTGATCAATGCTCCCTTTTCCTTTGTAGCACACCTTTCTCAGCCTCAATCGTCTGTCAACGTAATTAAGTGCAACAATCCGATGAGTTGCATCATCAGCGGAGATCTAAGCATGCCATAATTTAGCCTATGATTGCTCCACAGCGCCTCTAATGGTCAGCGTTTCATTATGTCTCCAGTCCCAGTCGTTTGATATTCACTGTAGCCCTTCTGCACATCAAACCATGTGGGATCGACGGGGGAGGGCGGCATGTGTTTCAAATGCAGCCTCAGATCTTGATCAGAGCGGGGGAGAGTTTGCCAAATTGGATTAAAGAGCAGATTAAATCAGGACTAATAAGAACACGGAAAGATTAGATGCCAGGCAGAGAGTCATAGAGAGGCAAGATAGACACTGTACAGATCAAAAAGAGAGAGAGAGGGTGAGGAGGTAGATATGAGAGATGAAGGAAGAGGAAATGCGTACCTAAGAGCAAGTGGAAAGATAATGGGAATAGAGATAAATCCATAAAGGGTCACGGAAACTGGAAAAAACGAGAAACCAAGAAAAATGTTGAGCCCGGATGAGTAATGAATAGGTGGTCCAAAGATTGACACAAAAGGACCTGTCGAGATAACAACAAAGACAAAGGAGATATTCACATAGCGGAGGATTCTTCCCAGAAATCCCAGACTAATATCGCTCCCCCATTCCCGTCAAACAGATGTGAAGATGATACCAAGCTAACAAAGAGCGTCCCGGTGCTTAGCGGCGAGACGCAGCTTTGCTCTCGACAAACGCAAACAAACGACAAAAGAGCTGGAACCAGTGGCGCCGTGACAAAGATGAATTGATCCACTACTTTCCTGACACGCCGGAGGGAAAATGGGAAAATTGTTGTTGTCTCACCCGGAGCCCTTGAGCACATGTTGATGTGTGAATGGTAATATGGAGGCTTCTCAAGGTCAAACCGCACCACGAAGATGCTGCATCTTCAAGTTCTATTGAAGGTGTGTTTCAATGCCTTGGGTGCGACTTTCTTTGTGGGTCGTTGACCCCCCCCCCCCCCCCCCCCACACACACACACATAGGTCAAATCGCTAGGAATTTGACTTTATATCCAAGCTGGGCATCATGGATACCAATATCGATCTGGCCGGTCAACAACGTTTTTTCTCTACTCAGCTTTTGTATTTCACAATGCGTTTATTTCTAGTTTTGAATGAAAAGCAGGTTTGTCCACCTCTGCTGGGTCCCTTGGTTGGAAGCTGGAATGTGGAATGGTGGAAGCTGGAATGTGGAATATTGGAAGCTGGAATATGGCAAGTTGGAATGTGGAAGATTGGAAGCTGGAATGTGGAAGGTTGGAGGCTGGAATGGGGAATGTTGGAAGCTGGAATGTGGAAGGTTGGAAGCTGGAATGTGGAAGGTTGGAAGATGGAAAAGTGGAAGGTTGGAAGCTGGAATGTGGAATGTTGGAAGCTGGAATGTGGAATGCTGGAAGCTGGAATATGGAAGGTTGGAAGCCAGAATGTGGAAGGTTGGAAACTGGAATGTTGGAATGTGGAAGGTTGGAAGCTGGAATATTGGAAGCTGGAATGTGGAATGTTGGAAGCTGGAATGTGGAAGGTTGGAAGCTGGAATGTTGGAAGCTTGGAAGCTGGAATGTTGGAAGCTGGAATGCTGGAAGCTGGAATATGGAAGGTTGGAAGCCAGAATGTGGAAGGTTGGAAGCTGGAATGTTGGAAGCTGGAATATGGAAGGTTGGAAGCCAGAATGTGGAAGGTTGGAAGCCAGAATGTGGAAGGTTGGAAGCTGGAATGTGGAATGTTGGAAGCTGGAATGTGGAATGTTGGAAGCTGGAATGTGGAATGTGGAATGTTGGAAGCTGGAATGTGGAAGGTTGGAAGCTGGAATGTGGAAGGTTGGAAGATGGAAAAGTGGAAGGTTGGAAGCTGGAATGTGGAATGTTGGAAGCTGGAATGTGGAATGCTGGAAGCTGGAATGTGGAAGGTTGGAAGCCAGAATGTGGAAGGTTGGAAGATGGAAAAGTGGAAGGTTGGAAACTGGAATGTTGGAATGTGGAAGGTTGGAAGCTGGAATATGGAAGGTTAGAAGCCAGAATGTGGAAGGTTGGAAGATGGAATGTGGAAGGTTGGAAGCTGGAATGTGGAAGGTTGGAAGCTGGAATGTGGAATGTTGGAAGCTGGAATGTGGAATGCTGGAAGCTGGAATATGGAAGGTTGGAAGCCAGAATGTGGAAGGTTTGAAGCTGGAAAAGTGGAAGGTTGGAAGATGGAATGTGGAAGGTTGGAAGATGGAATGTGGAAGGTTGGAAGCTGGAATGTGGAAGGTTGGAAGCTGGAATGTGGAAGGTTGGAAGCTGGAATGTGGAAGGTTGGAAGCTGGAATGTGGAATGTTGGAAGCTGGAATGTGGAATGCTGGAAGCTGGAATATGGAAGGTTGGAAGCCAGAATGTGGAAGGTTTGAAGCTGGAATGTGGAATGCTGGAAGCTGGAAAAGTGGAAGGTTGGAAGCTAGAATGCGGAAGGTTGGAAGCTGAAATGTGGAAGATTGGAAGCTGGGATGTGGAAGGTTGGAAGCTGGACTGTGGAAGGTTGGAAGCTGGAATGTTATAAGCTGGAATGCGGAAGGTTGGAAGCTGGAATGTGGAAGGTTCGAAGCTCGAATGTGGAATGTTGGAAGCTGGAATGTAGAATGTTTGAATGTGGAATGTTGGAACTTGGAATGTGGAAGGTTGGAAGATGGAATGTGGAATGTTGGAAGCTGGAATTTGGAATGTTGGAAGCCCGAATATGGAATGTTGTAAACTGTGTTTTGGTCATCACATGACACAGGATGGTCGTTTGGGCTGGTCCTAGCCACCCTGCCAAGGAATCTTCAATGAAACAATTTTAATGAGTCCTCATGGGGGAGGCTGCAGCTGACACAAATATTTGTGGCTTTTATTTATTTATTTTTGATAGTTGAACTAATACACAGCAGAGCTTTTATCGAGAAGTACTTCTAATTAAAGCTATTTTGTCACCAGTGGTCGTTGTTGTTGTGTAAGAGCAAAAACAAGCTGCGGGTGGGCGTCGAACTTGCGCTATGTTGGATTTGTACAATAAGCGCTGTGTTTTTGTCTCGGCCCTTTTGTTGATATCTTTAATATGTTGACAAGGTCAAAGCTGCCAATCAGCATTGTCGGCATTGAACAGTCAAATGAGGGTGGACTAAAGCAGCCTTGACTCAACCGCCTACGTGCTTTCATTATGTGAAGCGGTTAGTCTTTAATTAAAAGGAACGCTTTCTCAGGCGGAGATGGAAGCTTCAACTTTTGTCTTTTGTCTTTTCTTCTGCGTCTTTTGCTTGGTTGTGTAAAGAGATTGATGCAGGCGTCCTAATACACTCATGTTGTGTACTTGAAGTACCCGTGAGAACACAAAGGCAGCACATCTTCAATGATGGATGTGTACCACGTAATAGCGCCATAATAATGTGTTTATTCAACATATCAACAGGTTGTGTTACGTGTTAAATTGATGTATGGAATTATTGACCACTTGGGTGTTCAACCAGTCATCAGACGGACTCATCAACATGCATAAACATGGAGAAGTCTTAATTGGTGGCGGGAAATTGATCTGTCATGATTAATCAGTGGCGGGCCAAGACAAATAAATGAATGTATGGAAAACTGAGATGTTTCCTCTGGGGATATTTAGCAGTTTGTTGGCCAAGGGGGGGCAAGAAACGATGGATACAAGTGGAGCAGATGATAAACTTAATTTGGGCGGTTTAATCAAATTTATTCATTTTAGCGATCTTTTTCACTGCAAATAATGATGCAAAATGTGTGTAGAACATCAAGCGAGCAGGAACATTTGGATGGCTTACTTGTGTTTATTTACCATTCCCTGGTGGTGGTATTGTATACATCTATCGATGTACCTTTTTTAGACTTTTTTCCTTGTTTTTTTCTTGTTTTTCAATTTAATTTAATGTGTTATTATTTTTAATTGTTAAATTTATCTTATATTTATTTTAAATTTATTTTTTAAATATTAACATTTAAAAATACAGATTTTTATTAAATTATTAAATATAATATAAAATAGTATAAATATTATTTATAATATTAAAAATATGTTATAAATAATATAATATAAAAAAACTAGTTATTAAATGAATAAATTTTAATAATTGAAACATTGAAATGATGTGTCTTTTTTTTCTATTTAATTTAATGTATTCTTTATTTTTTATTGTTAAATTTGTCTTATATTCATTTTAATATATATTTTTTTAAATATTGAAATTTAAAAATACATATTTTTATTAAAGTATTAAATATAATATGAAATATTATAAATATTATTTTATGATATTCAAAATATTATTCACTCATTCATTCATTCATTCATTCATTTTCTACCGCTTTTCCTCACGAGGGGTGCTGGAGCCTATCCCAGCTGTCTTTGGGCAAGAGGCGGGGTTCAAAATATTATATTATAAATAATATAATATTTTTAAAAAATATTAAATAAATACATTTTTATAATTTAAGCAAAATACAATACACATTTTTTTCAAATAAATATAGATTTAATTTATATTTTCTACTTTATTTACTCCCCTTTTTTTATTGCTTTCTGACATTTTTTACAATAATGTGTAAACATAAAGCTAGAAGACTTTTTTTGTTTTTTTCCTGATTTTTTCTTGTTTTTCAATTTAATTTAATGTATTTCTCATTTGTAATTGTTACATTTATCTTATAAAAAATATTAAAATAAAAAATATTTTTTTATTAAATTATTAAAAATAAATTATATATTTTATAATATAAAAACAATCATATTTTATAATATAAAAAATATTTACGAAATAAATACATTTTAATAATTGAAGCAAAATACAATGTATTTTTTTCAATCAAATAAATATAGATTTTATTTATATTTTCTACTTTATTTACTCCCCTTTTTTTCCATTGCTTTCCGACATTTTTCCACAATGATGTGTTGCGTCAACACACATGCAGCGTCTACCCTTGGGAAATATCGACAGCGTTTCCCGGGCAACTCAAACAACATCATACACACCTGCGTTGTTTTCCTGCACACATCCCACCGCTACGCTTCTCAGTCGAGTAATGCCACTGACCCCCGCTCTTCATGGCTCTCGGTTTGAGTCCTCTGTCAGGATGATTCCACTCCTCCACCTCCTCCGTCCTCGTGCACCTCTTTTTTTTTCCAGCTGTTCTGTCATCCGCACCCCCTTTTTTCACCCCCCCGCCTTTCTACTCAAGTCAGTTTATTTTGGCAGCACTTAAACTGCATCTCACATGAGACATTGTGATGCCTCGCTGTTACAGATTCCAGAAGTATTCCCAATTTAAACTGAACGGAATCAGCATGCCGAGTGGTTACCAACACCGGCAATACTCGGAACACCTATGGAGACAATTTCATTGTCTGTGATGGAATCTGTGAAAGAGCTATTGACCGAGGTAGTTGACTTTTCTGCAATAAAGGCGACGCTATAACACGGTTTTATTCGCTTTCACGTTTATTGCTATAAAAAAAAACAATATTTCTTCATCTACTTACAGTAAATATATAACACTTATGGATACAATCATTGTAAATATTGCAGTTTCTGATGGAATTCACTATAGTGGTATTGACAATATAGTTAGCTTTTGCTGGAATAAGGAAGTAAATGTAATATTGTTTTATTGCCTTTTACTTATATGAATATATATTGTATTGGCTGTGTCATTCCGACTGGGTTCCATTTCCGTTTCCGAGGTCTTGTCGAAAATAAGCTTTAACCTTCATCTGCTTGTCATACTCTAATTTTAGTTTAAAATGCTCAGAATATATATATATATATATATATATATATATATATATATATATATATATATATATATATATATATATATATATATATATATATATATATATATATATATATATATATATATATATATATATATATATATATATATATATATATATATATATATATATATATATATGTTGGAAGCTGGAATGCGGAAGGTTGGAATGCGGAAGGTTGGAAGCTGAAATGTCAAATGTTGAAAGCTGAATGTGGAATGTTGGAAGCTGGAATGTGGAAGGTTGGAAGCTGGAATGTTGGAATGTTGAAAATTGGAATGTGGAAGGTTGGAAGCTGGAAGCTGGAAGCTGGAAGCTGGAATGTGGAATGTTGGAAGCTGGAATGTGGAAGGTTGGAAGCTGGAATGTTGGAATGTTGAAAATTGGAATGTGGAAGGTTGGAAGATGGAATGTGGAATGTTGGAAGCTGGAATGTGGAAGGTTGGAAGCTGGAATGTGGAAGGTTGGAAGCTGGAATGTCAAATGTTGGAAGCTGAATGTGGAATGTTGGAAGCTGGAATGTGGAATGTTGGAAGCTGGAATGTGGAAGTTTGGAAGCTAGAATGTCGAATGTTGGAAGCTGGAATGTTGAAAATTGGAATGTGGAAGGTTGGAAGCTGGAAGCTGGAATGTGGAATGTTGGAAGCTGGAATGTGGAATGTTGGAAGCTGGAATGTTGGAAGTTGGAATGTGGAAGGTTGGAAGTTGGAATGTGGAAGGTTAGAAGCTGGAATGTCAAATGTTGGAAGCTGAATGTGGAATGTTGGAAGCTGGAATGTGGAATCTATATATTATATGTAATATAATATATATATTTATAAAGTTCATATTACTTGTGAAGTATACTTGGTTTGCAGCACTTTCAGACCAGTCATTGATCATGTTTATTAGTTATTTATAGGATCTGTTGCCGCGGTAACGTCATTACTCAAACTTGATAGCATTTCCGCACAAATATTATAAAGCTTAAAAACTAAATATCAGAGTTTGAACACCGTTTTTTTTTAAATACAGATGATTAATCACAGATGTGATATATGGCTCAATGTAAAATATATGGAATTAATATATTGTGGTTGTACGTCAAAATGCATCACTTGAACGCCTCGCAAGATTTATTCATTCGGAATCAATGAGCTTGTAATAAGCAGTTTAGCCCTTATTAAATGTTGCGCTTTCTAGCCAATGGATTTTTTTTCACTCATTAGTGTTCAGTGAATGCACCGTTTTGAAAACATCATGTGATGTTTTGTCTCCGCAGATGGGACCCCCTACACGTGGTGGGTGGGCCGGGGCAGCGAGAAGCACTTCTACTGGGGAGGGTCGGGTCCCGGCATCCAAAAATGTGCCTGCGGCATCGACAGGAACTGCTCCGACTCCAAGTATGACTGCAACTGTGACGCCGACCACACGCAATGGTAAGTTAGATTAATTAATCGATTAATTGTTGATTAATTAAGGTTGGAAGCTGGAATGTGGGATGTTGGAAGCTGGATTGTGGAATGTTGGAAGTTGGAATGTGGACGGTTGGAAGCTGGAATCTGGAATGTTGGAAGTTGGAATGTGGACAGTTGGAAGCTGGAATGTGGAATGTTGGAAGTTGGAATGTAAAAGGTTGGAAGCTGGAATGTGGAAGGATGGAAGCTAGAATGTGGAAGGTTGGAAGCTGGAATGTGGAATGTTGGAAGCTGGAATGTGGAAGGTTGGAGCTGGAATGGTGAATGTTGGAAGTTGGAATGTGGAAGGTTGGAAGCTGGAATGTGGAATGTTGGAAGCTGGAACATGGAAGGTTGGAAGCTGGAATGTGGAATGTTGGCAGCTGGAATGTGGAAGGTTGGAAGCTGGAATGGTGAATGTTGGAAGTTGGAATGTGGAAGTTTGGAAGCTGGAATGTGGAAGGTTGGAAGCTGGAATGTGGAAGGTTGGAAGCTGGAAGGTTGGAAGCTGGAATGTGGAATGTTGGAAGCTGGAATGTAGAAGGTTGGAAGCTGGATTGTGGAATGTTGGAAGTTGGAATGTGAAAGGTTGGAAGCTGGAATGTGGATGGTTGGAAGCTAGAATGTGGAAGGTTGGAAGCTGGAATGTTGGAAGCTGGAAAGTGGAATGTTGGAAGCTGGAATGTGGAAGGCTGGAAGCTGGAATGTGGAATGTTGGAAGCTGGAATGTGGAAGGTTGGAAGCTGGAATGTCGAATGCTGGAAGCTGAATGTCGAATGTTCGAAGCTGGAATGTGAAAGGTTGGAAGCTGGAATGTGGAATGTTGGGAGCTGGAATGTTGGAATGCTGACAATGCTTTCTGTCATCATTATATGGCCTTTGGTGGAAAAGGTTTGGACATAACATCTAGATTAATCAAACTAAAAACAAACTGGTAATTAATCCATGCATACTGAAGTGTCAAGAGCGTGACGGGATACCAGGAGACAGGGAAGTACACCGGATGAGGCGGAAAGAGGCATTGTATCGCAAAAGTGGTCATACACATCCTGCTGCTGGGTTTTTTCCCTTTTGCAGCAGTTTTGGTCTGTCCTGTCCTGTCTCCTGGTATCTCTTCCACGCTCTTCATGATGATTAAATATATTTTTTGAAATGCTGATGCAACAAAGACAATAGTAGTACATCAAGTTTTGGGCGGGGGTCATTTTTTATTCCACACTTGCTGATAAAACAGCAAACAAAAGTGAAACTTCAGCATCTCTATCATAAACCTCGCGTTTAATTCCGTTTTATTTTCATTTTCCCGCACGTCTGCTTCTGTGGGCTTCACAGAGAGATCAGCCTGAGCTGATCTCAGTTGCCCCTTTCACACATCAAGGCACCGGGCCTTCCCAAAGGGAGCAACTCAACTGTCAGGTCGTCTCGCTCAAGGACACTTTGACACATTGACAGCAGGGATCAAAACCTCTAAAACCCAAAGTTCCAGAGACAACCCGTCCTGCACTATCTCAGCCCCGGCAGTTTAATGTAACAGTCTGATTCCGTGTCCTAAAAAAAATAATCAGCACGTAACGCACACGTAGGGAAGTACTACTGCTCGTGGATGATAATAAACAATAATAATAATAAACTATGTTAACTATAGACACGTACTTTGAGCAACAATTCACAAAACGGTGCCGCAAGGCATGCTGGGAGCCGGCATCACTCTTACTAAAGCTACATGTTTAGACTTAACAATTGTTCTTTCTGTAGAGCAGTACTACTAGTGGATGATGATAAACAACTATGTTAACAGTAGACATGTAGTTTGAGCAACAGTGCCGCAAGGCATGCTGGGAGCTGTCCTACTATACCTACCAAAGGTATAAGTTTAGACCTAACAATAGTATTCTGTCCAGCGAGCAGTACCACTAGTGGATGTTGATAAACAATATTAACTATAGACACATACTTTGAGCACTAATTCACAAAACGGTGCCGCAAGGCATGCTGGGAGCCAAAATCACTCCTACTAAAGTTACATGTTTAGACTTAACAATAGTGTTCTTTCTGTAGAGCAGTACCACTAGTGCATGATAAACAACTATGTTAACTGTAGACATGTAGTTTGAGCAACGGTGCCGCAAGGTATGCTGGGAGCCGGCATCACTCCCACTGAATCTATATGTTTAGACTTAACAATAGTGTTCTTCCTGTAGAGCAGTACTACGAGTGGATGATAAACAACTATTTTAACTGTAGACATGTAATTTGAGCAACGGTGCCGCAAGGCATGCTGGGAGCCGTCATCACTCCTTTTGAATCTATATGTTTAGACTTAACGATAGTGTTCTGTCTGTAGAGCAGTACTACTAGTGGATGATAAAGAACTATTTTAACTGTAGACATGTAATTTGAGCAACAGTGCCGCAAGGCATGCTGGGAGCCGTCATCACTCCTACTAAAGCTATATATTTAGACTTAACAATAGTATTCGGTCTAGAGAGCAGTAGTACTAGTGGATGATGATAAACTATATTAGCTATAGACACATACTTTGAGCAACAATTCACAAAACGGTGCCGCAAGGCATGCTGGGAGCCGGCGTCACTCCCACCAAATCTATATGTTTAGACTTAACGATAGTGTTCTGTCTGGAAAGCAGTACTACTAGTGGATGATGATAAATAATATTAACTATAGACACATACTTTGAGCAACAATTCACAAAACGGTGCCGCAAGGCATGCTGGGAGCCAATATCACTCCTACTAAAGTTACATGTTTGGATTTAACAATAGTGTAATGTCTGGAGAGCAGTACGACTAGTGGATGATGCTAAACTATATAAGCTATAGACACATACTTTGAGCAACAGTTCACAAAACGGTGCCGCAAGGCATGCTGGGAGCCAACATCACACCTGCTAAAGTTATTTGTTTGGATTTAACAATGATGAGCATAAACTATGTTAACTATGTTAACTGTAGACGTACTTTGAACATCGCACAAAATGGTGCCGCAAGGCATGCTGGGAGCCGGCATGACTCCCACTGAAGCTACATTTGCCTACTTTTTGAAGAAGCCCATTTAAGACTAAAAAGTAAAGGTCAGCGGGCCTATTAAGCGGACTCTGTTATTGAATATTAGCGCTTTCACCTTCGCTAAAAGCGAGTATCTCATGCTAATCTCATCACGCTCCTTTTATGTATCGTGACCAGTCACTACAGCCGACATTTTTTCCCCCCGTCCACCAGTTTGTGTCCCAAAAAATGTTTTGAGGCAGCTGCTGAATGTTGCGGGTAAGATAAACATCGCAATTGGTTATGGCTGTTTGTCTTCCGCTAATTGGCTTGTGTGAGAACGAGTGATTTCATTTGCTTTCATGTCTCGTTCCTCATCTCCAAAAAAAAAAAACGATGGGACTACAAATAAGTCTTATTGATGTCTTTGTGTTTGACTGATTGGGTTTTTAAAAATATGACCCCGTAGTTCTATTTTCAGTTTCCGCCCTTATTTTTGGCTGCATTACACTCTTTGTGTCCTTTTTTTTTAATTGCCTCTAAAAGAAATATTCAATAATGTCAGTTGAAAAGGTAATATGAACAATCTAATAATGCCAGTAATAAATCGACTCATTTGTCTGTTTTAAATTTTTAATATCATGCAATTTTTCTTCTTAACCTTCACAGATTGAAGGGCTCTTATAGTTCCGAGTTTGCTAAGATTAATCGGATCTGCATTTTTGTCCTCCAGGAGAGAAGATTCCGGTCTCTTGACATATAAGGAACACCTGCCAGTCAGCCAGGTTGCCGTGGGTGATACCAACCGAGTTGGCTCCGAGGCCAAGCTAACAGTTGGACCACTGCGATGCCAGGGAGATGGTGAGTGTGTCATGGATATAGATATATAAAAATATATATACGATCCGCTTGTTCCATTTTGGACATGGATGGGGCGGCTTATGTAATCGCTTGGTGCAGGCCAGGCCTTGGAAAAACTGCATCCCATGATTTATTCCTGAATTTAATAATGGATGAAATAATTGCTCTGTATGAATAGATAATATGACTATAATTTCTCAATCTTATAGCATGATAATGTTTTACTAGGGACCAAATATATAATATATATATTATTAATACTCTATATATTTTTTGTAGCATCATATATTCAATTTCTAATTTAATTAATTTCAATTTAATTTATTTAATTAATTTTTTTACATTTAAATCAATCAAAAAAAATAAAAAAATAAATATATATACTACATTTATTTAATAAAAATGTATTCAACAAATAAACATGAATTTATTTAAAAAATATATTAATCCTATTCAATTTAATGTTTCTTTTCCAAATCTTAAAATAAAGAATAATGATTACAATTGTAAAATAAATACTAAATGCAATTTAAATCATTCACCTACAAAAAATAAAATAATTAATATTAAAATATAAAATAATTGTTATAATATAATAATAAAATAAATAGTAAATACGGTTTAAATAATACATTCACATCAAATAAAATAATTAATATAAAATATATATAAATAATCATTATAATATAATTATAAAATAAATAGTAAATACAGTTTAAATAATACATTTGCATAAAATAAAATAATTAATATTAAAATATATAATAATCATTGTAATATAATTATAAAATAAATAGTAAATACAGTTTAAATAATACATTCACATAAAATAAAATAATTAATATTAAAATATATAAATAATCATTATAATATAATTATAAAATAAATAGTACATACAGTTTAAATAATACATTTAGCTAAAATAAAATAATAATTATAATATAATAATACAATAAATCCTAAATACAATTTAAATAGTAAAATAAATATTTAAAAATAATAACAATATTTCCCAATTACTCAATTGGCCTATGTTGGTTGCTTAATCATTGGCAAGTACAGAAAAATAATAAAAATAATAACCTTTATTGTTGTTTTAATTTTATTTTTTATTTTTTTCATGAAAAAAATTCCCGAGCACACATGCTTGAGGTAAATAACATAACATATGTCAACATATGTCCAAGTGAAGATAAAAAAAAAATAGAAGTGTGGATTTCAGCAGACTGCTGAGCGCTGAGGAGGTCGGTGGACTTACAGGAACGGGTCTTTCAAAGCAAGTTAAAAGGTCAGCATCATGTCTCAAAGCCGGAGCACACTGTGCTTTAGAATTAGCAGTCGATATTAAAAGGAACTTCCATCTTTCCAGGAGGCCGGAGCCGCAAGATGAAAAAATGAAGACATAGGGTATGAGAGGCGTATATTCCGTGTATGGGGTTGAGTTACTGCAGTAGCAACGGTCTAATTAGGAGAAAATGTGTGCATTAATGACCTCGGCTGCAGAGAAGAAGCATCATTTCCCAAATTCTCAGCTGGTTGCGAAGGCATGGCTGTGTAACCTTTTTGTGAAGGGTTCAACAAAGGTTGCATGAAAAGAACACCCCCGGTCTTCGTTATGGCGCTAATTAAAAACGTTCCCGTTGACAGCGTGCGGACACTTGGAACGGTTCGGGTCAGCGAGTGGCTTGCTTTGTCTTTTGGTGTTAAATTGTTGAAATTTCCCCGGGACAAAAAGCCAACGGCAGCCATGACTTCTTTGGAAAAAAGATGTTGTATTTGAAGGATTACATCTTTTGAATAAAAACGAACTTTTTTTTAATCTATTTCTATTGTAATATCAACCAGGACCGTTATAGGTAGCAGCCATTGCCTCAGACTAATTCAATACACCAATATACCAATATTGTCCAAGAAATATCAATAATAATAAAATAATATCAAAATAATATCAACCAATTATTTCACTATATTTCCTCTGGACATGTCCGAACCATCTCAGTCTGGCGTCTCTGACTTTATCTCCAAGGCCGCTAACATGTAAAAAGCCCCTCTGATGTACTTGTTCCTGATCCTATCTATCATGGTCACTCCCAATGTGAACCTCAGCATCCGCATCTTTGCTTCCTCCAGTTCTGCTTCCTGTCTTTTTTTTCAGTGGCAGTGGGTTTTGGAATATTATGACTTTATTTCGGCGGCACGGCGGTCTGGTGGTTAGTGCGCAGACCTCACAGCTAGGAGACCAGGGTTCGGTCCCCGCCCTCGGCCATCTCTGTGTGGAGTTTGCATGTTCTCCCCGTGCATGCGTGGGTTTTCTCCGGGTACTCCGGTTTCCTCCCACATTCCAAAAACATGCTAGGTTAATTGGCCACTCCAAATTGTCCATAGGTATGAATGTGAGTGTGAATGGTTGTTTGTCTATACGTGCCCTGTGATTGGCTGGCGACCAGTCCAGGGTGTACCCCGCCTCTCGCCCGAAGACAGCTGGGATAGGCTCCAGCACCCCCCGCGACCCTCGTGAGGAAAAAAGCGGTAGAAAATGAATGACTTTATTTCCATTCTTCTAATAATTTTATGACTTTATTCTCATAATTTAACAAGCTTTAAGCCAAAAATTATTATTTTTTGTTGGTTTCTCATATTTCACATTTAAATTCTATGTCATGAAAATATGTTGCCTCATAACCTTACCAGTTTGTTGCATAATTACAAATTAATTAATTTGCAAAATTACAGTGTTTTTTTCCATTTATACTGTTTTTCTTTCATTTCCAATTATTTAATTTTTTGTAATTTTTTGTCTGATAATTATGACTTTATTCCCATAATATTTTAATATTTTAAAAAATGTATTAATTTAAAAAATGTACATTTTTTTTCAGCATCCGCATCTCTGCTACCTCCAATTCTACTTCTCCAGTTCTGCGTAGTATTAAGGGTTGCACGGCGGTCGAGTGGATAGCACGCAGGCCTCACAGCTAGGAGACCCGAGTTCAATTCCACCCTCGGCCATTTCTGTGTGGAGTTTGCATGTTCTCCCCTCATGTTCTTTTCGGGAATTTGATTTCCTCCCACATTCCAAAAACATGCTAGGTTAATTAGCAACTCCAAATTGTCCATAGGTATGAATGTGAGTGTGAATGGTTGTTTGTCTATATGTGCCCTGTGATTGGCTGGCCACCAGTCCAGGGTGTACCCCGCCTCTCGCCCGAAGACAGCTGGGATAGGCTCCAGCACCCCCTGCGACCCTCGTGAGGATAAGCGGTAAAAATGAATTAATTAACGGTACCTTTTGGGTGTTAAGTTGCTGTGTGATGATGTTAATGTTGTTTGTAAGATGGCACCATGAGTCAGACTGTTGAAAATGATTGAATGGATGATTATTATGTTATTAAATTAGAGGCAACAAAGGTGACTCAGTTATGTACTAAGAGACCCGAGTTTGATTCCACTCTCGGCCATTTCTGTGCAGAGTTTGCATGTTCTCTTCGGGAATCCGGTTTCCTCCCACATTCCAAAAACATGCTAGGTTAATTAGCGACTCCAAATTGTCCATAGGTATGAATGCGAGTGTGAATGGTTGTTTGTCTATATGTGCCCTGTGATTGGCTGGCGACCAGTCCAGGGCCTACCCCGCCTCTCGCCCGAAGACAGCTGGGATAGGCTCCAGCACCCCCTGCGACCCTCGTGAGGATAAGCGGTAGAAAATGAATGAATGAACGGTACCTTTTGGGTGTTAAGTTGCTGTGTGATGATGTTAATGTTGTTTGTAAGATGACACCATGAGTCAGACTGTTGAAAATGATTGAATGGATGATTATTATGTTATTATATTAGAGGCAACAAAGGTGACTCAGTTATGTACTAGGAGACCCGAGTTTGATTCCACCCTCGGCCATCTCTGTGCGGAGTTTGCACACAGGCCTCACAGCTAGGATACCCGAGTTCAATTCCACTCTCGGCCATTTCTGTGTGGAGTTTGCATGTTCTCCCTTCATGTTCTTTTCGGGAATTTGATTTCCTCCCACATTCCAAAAACATGCTAGGTTAATTAGCGACTCCAAATTGTCCATAGGTATGAATGTGAGTTTGAATGGTTGTTTGTCTATATGTGCCCTGTGATTGGCTGGCCACCAGTTCAGGGTGTACCCCGCCTCTCGCCTGAAGACAGCTGGGATAGGCTCCAGTGAGGATAAGCGGTAGAAAATGAATGCATGGTACCTTTTGGGTGTTAAGTTGCTGTGTGATGAGGTTAATGTTGTTTGTAAGATGACACCATGAGTCAGACTGTTGAAAATGAATGAATAGATGATTATTATGTTATTATATTAGAGGCACATTCCAAAAACATGCTAGGTTAATTGGCGACTCCAAATGAATGTGAGTGTGAATGGTTGTTTGTCTATATGCTATAGTATAGTAAAGCACAGATATCAATACATGTGATGCTATAGGACTCCACTGCTCTGTTTATGTATACGGCTGTTAATGTATTGTGCACCGTGCAGTAGTTAAGGAGTTTAAAAAGCAGAAAAAATTGACAAAAAAGATAGGATTTTTTTTTTTCATTCATTAAATTCCTATCAAAATTCCCAAACACATTTCTTTTTCTAACATGGAAGCTCAAAAAATCCAATTCATTAAGTTCATTCATTTGTACCGTTTGTTGCACACATGCTTTAACACGAAGGAACCTCACATGGTTACATTACAATTGTAAAAAAAAAAAATAAAAATAAAAAAAATAAAAAAGACTTAATTTGACTGTATTTAAGGTGCATGACGAGAAGCTGCGTAGATTCCCGTCGAGGCAATGCTCGGATTATGGTTATTGCCCTCAAGAAGAGGACAATTTGCGCTAATGGCAAATGAAATGGCACATTATTAGAATGACTTTGCCCTGTAGTGTCCATCGAGGCTTTGTTGGGAGTATTAAAGGTGCTTTAGAGTTTGCTGCTGCTGGTTTGACTGGTTGTTAATTAAAAGGAACAAAGCAGATCATGCATAACGCTTTGGCCTATTATTATTATACTAGACTGTGTATGTGTGTGTGTGTGTGTGTGTGTGTGATGCTCATTTTGCAGAAAAAAAAAAAAAAAACGTAAATGATCATGTGTGCACTACTTTTATTCCGATCAGATAACAGCAACTCTTTCCAAGCCGCTCCATCGATTTCCGTGTAGTTTATCCGGTTTTTCACTATCTCTCTCACGCACACACATTGCTGTTTCTCTTCCCACGTTCATCTAATCAGTACACTCTGTGTGGGTTTTGGTCAAGTGGAAAAAATAAAAAAATACACAGATTTGGCTGTTCTTGTCCTATCGACACTTATATTGGCTTCTACCTGCAGGGGTGTCGGACCCGCTGATTAATTGCATCATTCGTCGCTGATGCGTGTGTCATGCTCGACGGTAATTTCATCATCGATAATGGAATATAAGATTACAAACAAAAAGGAATGCTTCTAAGACGGGGCGATAATGAGACGCACACAGCTGCAAGAGCTTTGCTTCCTCGGGTTCGAGGTAACATCGAATGTAAGAGTCATTCGTGCTAAAGTCAAGTTCTGAACTCTCCATATCTTAAATAAATAGTAAATACAGTTTAAATAATACATTCACATAAAATAAAATAATTAATATTACAATATATAAATAATCATTATACTATAATTATAAAATAAATAGTAAATACAGTTTCAATAATATATTCACTTAAAATAAAATAATTAATATTAAAATATATAAATAATCATTATACTATAATTATAAAATAAATAGTAAATACAGCTTAAATAATACATTCACATAAAATAAAATAATTAATATTACAATATATAAATAATCATTATACTATAATTATAAAATAAATAGTAAATACAGTTTAAATAATATATTCACTTAAAATAAAATAATTAATATTAAAATATATAAATAATCATTATACTATAATTATAAAATAAATAGTAAATACAGTTTAAATAATACATTCACATAAAATAAAATAATTAATATTAAAATTTATAAATAATCATTATACTATAATTATAAAATAAATAGTAAATACAGTTTCAATAATATATTCACTTAAAATAAAATAATTAATATTAAAATATATAAATAATCATTATACTATAATTATAAAATAAATAGTAAATACAGTTTCAATAATAGATTTAGCTCAAATAAAATCATAACAAAATAATAAATAATTATAATATAATAATTCAATAACTCCTAAATACAATTTAAATAGTAAAATAAATATTTAAAAATAACAATATTTTCCAATTACTCAATCAGCCTATGTTGGTTGCTTAACCATTGGTACAGAAAAATAATACCTGAAATAATAACTTACATGTTGTTGTTTTTTTTTTTGAACTTACAAAAACTTACAAAATCTGCATTATGCTGTGTAGTGTATTAGTGTAGTATTATTATATTATTATTCTTAACAATTATGCACTTGACTACTCTTGCCCCAAGCATAGTACAGTATAAGTATAGTATATTTTTGTTGTTTATCCAATCCAAAGGGTCCAAAAAGGGTCCCAAACATGCGGCCCGTGGGCCAAATGTGGCCCGCAGGACACGAGTTTGAGGCCCCCGTCTTGATATGAAAGTTTAATGTTAGTGCGGCCAACGCAAGTTTGATATGTCGCATTTTATATTGCATTTTTATGCTAATATCAGGCCGATAATTAATGGACATCCTTACATGGAACCTACCAAAACAAACATCTTTCATCAGAAACCGAAAATTGAATTTCTAATCAGTAGTAGAACATAGGTAAGTTTCAGGAAAATAACAGCTCCCAACTAAAAAAAAAAAGAAAAAAACTTATTTTTTGTGAAAAGATGTATTTCAGGAATTGTGACAACTCAAATATTGAAACAAGATAAACAACACTAATTTACAAATAAATTTCCCGACAATGCGGAATACTTTCATGCACGTTATGAGATGAAATCCATTTGTGGGGAGTTGCATCATCACCACTTTTTGCCTCTTGAGAAAAAAAAATTAAATACGTTGTTGGGATGGTGCGTTTAGGTTTATAAAAATGTATAGCTACGTCTAATTATGCTAAGTACAATTTTAAGCACAATTGTTACATTATTTTGTACATTTTCTCCAGGTTTTCTCCATTATTTATGGAGCTATACATACTGTATGATAAGCTTTTTATGCTAATATCAGGTCGATAATTAATGGACATCCTTACGTGGAACCTACCAAAATGAATTTCTTTCATCAGAAACCAAAAATTAAATTTCTAATCACTAGTAGAACATGGGTAAGTTTCAGGAAAATATCAGCTCCCAACTAAAAAAAAAATGTTTTTTTTGTGAAAAGATGCATTTAAGGCATTGTGACAACTCAAATATCTAAACAAGATAAACAACATTAATTTAAAAATACATTTCCAGACAATGGGTAATAATTTTATGCACGTTCTAAAATGAAATCCATTTGTGGGGAGTTGCATCATCACCACTTTTCGCCTCTCGAGAAAAAAAAAATTAAATACATTGTTGGGGTGGTGCGTTTAGGTTTATAAAAAACAAATAGCTACATCTAATTATGCTAACCAAGTTTTTGCTGTATTTTAAGTACAATTTTAAGCATAATTTTTACATTATTTTCTACATTTTCTCCATATTTTCTCCATTATTTATGGAGTTATACATACTGTATGATAAGCTAAGCGTTTCCTATCCATATAAATCAACAACTACAGGATTTTTCCGCATCAATTACTAAAAATAAGCAAGATAAAGCAAGATTAATGGACATCCTTACATGGAACCTACCAAAACGAATTTCTTTCATCAGAAACCAAAAATATAATTTAAAATCACTAGTAGAACACAGGTAAGTTTCAGGAAAATATCAGCTCCCAACTAAAAAAAAGAAAAAAATTTTTTTTTTGTGAAAAGATGCATAGGTACGTCTAATTATGCTAACCAAAATTTTGCTGTATTTTAAGTACAATTTTAAGCACAATTTTTACATTATTTTCTACATTTTCTCCAGGTTTTCTCCATTATTTATGGAGTTATACATACTGTATGATAAGCTAAGCGTTTCCTATCAACATAAATCAACAACTCCGCATCAATTCCTAAAAATAAGCAAGATAAAGCAAGATTAATACCGCCGCGATAGCGAGTTATGCTTCTTCTGCAGGGAGATGTAACAAAGTACCGGGGTGTTCAGGAAAGTAATAACCTGTGCAGAAGAAAAGCAAACATGGATTTAATCTTTGGCGCGAGGCATGCTTGATCATTACGATAATAACGCCGCGTGTATCATCTTGTTGACTGCACATTTTTCACACTAAAGGGAATAACGCAACAGACCCGTGCAATCTCATATGAGCCTTTTAGCTCAGGCTAAGAATGCATTTAAACCCACTAAGGCGTTCAACGGCGACATATCACATGGTTAAGTTCTCCGCATCCGACAGGAAGTGGGCCCCGGTTGCGTTCTGGAGAAGGGATAGGGGGGAGCGGAACATGACAGACCACCTGGCTGTGGCGCTTTACTGATGTCGTAGTCATTACGGCGCCCTCATCAACAATCTGGCGGCGTTCTTACTAATGTCTCATCACGGAGCTGCCAGCACGTAAACAAACTATTATTTAATGACCCGTGACATCACATCTGTGTGTGTGTGTCTACGTAGCTTGGACGATTAAGAAAGATGGATGACTCTTTTCCTGTTTTGTCTTCTATATACGACGGGAACGAATTAACGAACTTACTTTAAAATGAAGATGACTTTGAGATACGTCCGCCATATTGCTGACCACGAGATCAGAACATGGGGGGCACGTATTGGCCCAGTTAAGGCTCATTAAGCGTATATTAAAAACGTCATATGTGAATAGCACCGGCGTCGATGATTGATGCGTCTCCGTTGTGTGCGTAACGTTCGTCCCACTCGGTGACGAATATCTGTGGAAAGTTTTGGTGTGTAATAAATGCAGGAAAAAATTACGTGTGCGTGCCGTGGCATTAATGGAGCTCATTCCGATGGTGGGTTTTAATATTTGCCTGTACAGTCGAAGCCAGACAAGGAAAAATTAATCCCATTAACTTAAGTTCGTTAGGTTGAATACATACACGGATATAAAGGACTATTCTATTATGATAATAATAATGCACATGCGGTTTAACACACTTGGCTCATGACTCGCCATTAATGAGGCGGCGGCAATATAAACGAAACGAATTGACAACGCCGGAACCTCGACTGTCGTCATTCCTCCAAACGTACGATAACCAAAAAAAAAATTTTCCAATAAGAAATCCGTTCCTGACACCCAAAAATAAGACATTTCCAATACTGATATCAAACAATTATGTACTTGTTCCTGATCCTGTCTATCATGGTCATGGTCACTCCCAATGTGAACCCTCAGAATCTCTGCTACCTCAAGTTCTGCTTCCTGTCTTTTTTTCAGTGGCACTGTGGAAGAGAGGAAGTACAAACGCTTTCGGCTTTTTACCCCCCCTGCCCCCCCCCCCCTTTTTTTTTTTTTTGCTTTTTGGTATTCTACTTTCTTCTTTATAAATGATTTTGGAATATTATGACTTTCTTTCCATTCGTCCAATAATTTTATGACTTTATTCCCATAATTTAACAAGGTTTAAGACAAAAATTACAATATTTTTGTTGGTTTCTCATATTTCAATTCTATGTCACAAAAATATTTTGCCTCCATAACCTTATCAGTTTGTTGCATAATTGTGACTCATTTTGACTTTATTCTTATAAAATTACAGTGGTCTTTTCCCTTCATACTGTTTTTCTTTAATTTCCAATTATTTAAGCTTTCTATTTGTAAATTTTCGTCTGATAATTATGACTGATAAAAATTCCAAAGAGAGAAGAAGAAAATTTTTTTAGTCCGAACCTCTCAACTGTTGTGACCATCATTGAATGCTAATGTATGCTAGAGGGGTCACGGATTCTGTGATCCGAGAGAAAAGGATAAAGTAAAATAAAATAAAAGTAAAATAAAGTATAATTTTGGTTGAACTTCAAATTGTACCTCCTTTTAGGCTGTTCCACTTTGGAGGTTGGCGCTATCCCTTGGCATGGTTACATTAGCCTTCATGCATGCAGCTTTTCAGCAATAACAAAAAAATCTATTAATTAATAATTAAAAACTAATTATGTTTTAATTGCATGTCTGAGCTTGAAAGACAAATTGTTTCTTCAAATTATTTCTATGTTAAAATAAAATGGACACTTTCATTTAATGTCATCATGTTTGATATTATTTGAAATAATAACCCCAGGAAAACAATACAGGAAGTCAAGTCTAATAATTAGTTTCACGTTATGATTTCTGAATAGTGTTTCTTGTGATACATGTGACTATCAAAATAAAGGTTCATCAACGGGGGAAATTAAATATTTAAAAAAAAAAAAGACAAGCAAACTAATTACAAAAGGAGATTGATGGAGACAGTTGTCGAGTGAGAAACAAACTAATTATAAGTGATGAATATAATTATACCATGCAAATGTTATATTCATTGTATTGGAGATAAAGCACCTCGACCATAAAATTCCCCCAATTAAAAATTCTCATTTAAGGACGTGATACAATCCACTTGCTGAAGAACAACTGAAAATAATTGCGCGTGAAATATAATTACAGAACAATTGCTACGTTTTAACACTGTTAAATTGGACTGTTTCTCTGGGTTGTTTACAAAGAACGCCCATGCTAATATCCTTGAATTTATTAGCATTTTTTACCTTCTTTATCAGATTCATGGCACTTTTAATTTTTTTATTTTCCTTGTCCCCATGGCAGGTTATTTAGCAGTGCACTCCTGATACAGTACAGGAAAAATGCGATATTATGCAAAAAACGAGGCAAAATTTTAGCAAAAAAAACGATGCTTGACTGTATTTCTGCGGTACATTGTCTTGTAAAAATGCTCCAAATCGAAGAGCAGAACTTGAATGACCATTTTTGTATCAGCAGCACCTTGAGAAGCAATTAGACAGAGAAAATGGCTTGTCAAGGAAACCACTTATAACACCATTTGAATATCCGTAAAAGGCGCCCTGCTGCTTTCTTGTGTACTAAACTTGTACACTTTGTACTCATTGGCACACAAAATTTGGTTTGATGGTGCTTGGCTTGCCTCTAATATAATAAAATAATAATCATCCATTCATTCATTTTCAACAGTCTGACTCATGGTGTCATCTTCAAAACATTAACATCATCACACAGCAACTTAACACCCAAAAGGTACCATTCATTCATTCATTTTCTACCGCTTATTCTAACGAGGGTAGGTGCTGGAGCCTATCCCAGCTGTCTTCAGGCAAGAGGCGGGGTACACCCTGGACTGGTCGCCAGCCAATCACAGGGCACATATAGACAAACAACCATTCACACTCACATTCATACCTATGGACAATTTAGAGTCGCTAATTAACCTAGCATGTTTTTGGAATGTGTGAGAAAACCCACGCATGCACAGGGAGAACATGCAAACTCCACACAGAGATGGCCGAGGGTGGAATTGAACTCGGGTGTCCTAGCTGTGAAGCCTGCGTGCTAACCACTTGACCGGCGTGCAGCCCTTAATATTACGCATAGTTGCCAGGAAAAGACAGGAAGCAGAACTGGAGGTAGCAGAGATGCAGATGCTTGGGAGTGACCACGATGGATATGATCAGGAACTAAACTATAATAATAATAATAATAATAATAATAATAATAATTATTATTATTATTATTATTATTATTATTATTATTATTATTATTATTATTATTATTATTATTATTATTATTATTATTATTATTATTATTATTATTATTATTATCATTATTATTATTATTATCATTATCTTTATCTTTATCATCATCATCATTATTATTAATTATTAATTAAATTATTATTAATATTAATTGTGGGAATACACGAGTTTCCCTTCCTTAAAAAAACGGGGCTGCATGGCAGTTTTCCATTAGAGTAAATGCATGTAAAAAAAAATCAGTTTTCCATTATTATTATAATATTAATAATTGTAAAATTATTATTATTATTATTATTATTATTATTATTATTATTATTATTATTATTATTATTATTATTATTATTATTATTATTATTATTATTATTATTATTATTATTATTATTATTATTATTATTATTATTATTATTATTATTATTATTATTATTATTATTATTCACTCCTGGACATGGGGGAAACCACCCACCTGCTCATCATGAGTCCAAGCAGCGCCTCAAAATAGCAGAACAGACCACTTTTTTTTCCGACGGGTCGATTTTCCTGCACCGGGAGAGAGCCGAAAAAAAATAGTTTTCAACATTTACGACCTGAACCGTCAGAAAACAACCTTATCTGCCATTTTGGGGGGGTTCTGCCGGGAATGTACAGCAGAGCCAAGTCATCCGGATGCATCTATGTGTTTGGCAAACAAAGAGGATTTCACTCGCTGAGTCCTCCTCCTCTCTTCCCCCCCTTCCCCCTCTCCAACACTCACTTTCTGTCAAATTTCCTGCACCACCTCAGATCTCCTTTGAGCTCTTTCTCTATAACCTCCCACCTTTTTCCCCATCTTGTTGTCTCTCTACCTCCTTGTGAAGCGTGACTCACCCCCCCAGGCAGTATTTCTTTATCCTCGTGTCCCTCGTACGTCTTATATGTTGTCATGAGCCTTTTCTTCCCCTTTTCTCACTAGCGGCTTTTGACGTTTCAGGCAGTGCATACAAATATGTATCACACTATCTTTGACATTTTTACCTTGTTTATGTGTCTGAGGCCTGATACTGTCAACACGGAGTACAAAAAAAAAGTGTACCTTGAAGGAAGTAGATGCAGGCTTTGTTTTTTAGCATGTAGGTCAAATTCTGACTATTATGATAACTAATATTGGATCATTTAATTCATTAATTCATTCATTTTC
The DNA here is from genome assembly GCF_030265055.1 of Doryrhamphus excisus. Classification (NCBI taxonomy): domain Eukaryota; kingdom Metazoa; phylum Chordata; class Actinopteri; order Syngnathiformes; family Syngnathidae; genus Doryrhamphus; species Doryrhamphus excisus. The sequence goes on from NC_080486.1 coordinate 4,449,175, forward strand.
GACCGCTTATCCTCACGAGGGTCGCGGGGGTGCTGGAGCCTATCCCAGCTGTCTTCAGGTGGTGAGAGGTGGGGTACACCCTGGACTGATTGGTTGAAAAACATGGCCGCTATGAGGTAAAACATCTGCATTTGAATCAATAATAAACAGAATATTTAAATTGCGAGGGGTGCTGGAGCCTATCCCAGCTGTCTTCGGACATGAGGTGGGGTACACCCTGGACTGGTCGTCTGCGCGCTAACCACTCATCCGCCTTGCAGCCCACAAGTGCCTCTAATATAATAAAATAATAATCATTCATTCATTCATTTTCAACAGTCTGACTTATGGTGTCATCTTACAAAGAGCATTAACATCATCACACAGCAACTTAACACCCAAAAGGTACCATTTATTCATTCATTTTCTGTTTATCCTCATGAGGGTCGTGGGGGGTGCTGGAGCCTATCACAGCTGTCTTCGGGCAAGAGGCGGAATTGAACTCGGGTGTCCCAGCTGTGAGGTGTGCGTGCTAACCACTTGTCTGCCGTGCAGCCCACAAGTGCCTCTAATATAATAAAATAATAATCATTCATTCATTTTCAACAGTCTGACTCATGGTGTCATCTTACAAACAGCGTTAACATCATCACACAGCAACTTAACACCCAAAAGGTACCATTCATTCATTCATTTTCTACTGTTTATCCTCATGAGGGTCATGAGGGGTGCTGGAGCCTATCCCAGCTGTCTTCGGGCAAGAGGCGGAATTGAACTCGGGTGTCCGAGCTGTGAGGGCTGCGCGCGAACCACTCATCTGCCTTGCAGCCCACAAGTGCCTCTAATATAATAAAATAATAATCATCCATTCATTCATTTTCAACAGTCTGACTCATGGTGTCATCTTACAAACAGCGTTAACATCATCACACAGCAACTTAACACCCAAAAGGTACCATTAATTCATTCATTTTCTACTGTTTATCCTCATGAGGGTCGTGAGGGGTGCTGGAGCCTAACCCAGCTGTCTTCGGGCAAGAGGCGGAATTGAACTTGGGTGTCCCAGCTGTGAGGTCTGCGCGCTAACCACTTGTCCGCCGTGAAGCCCACAAGTGCCTCTAATATAATAAAATAATAATCATTCATTCATTTTCAACAGTCTGACTCATGGTGTCATCTTACAAACAGCGTTAACATCATCACACAGCAACTTAACACCCAAAAGGTACCATTCATTCATTCATTTTCTACTGTTTATCCTCATGAGGGTCGTGGGGGGTGCTGGAGCCTATCCCAGCTGTCTTCGGGCAAGAGGCGGGGTACACCTTGGACTGGTCGAAAGCCAGCCAATCACAGGGCACATATAGACAAACAACCATTCACACTCACATTCATACCTATAGACAATTTGGAGTCGCCAATTAACCTAGCATGTTTTTGGAATGTGGGAGGAAACCGGAGTACCCGGAGAAAACCCACGCATGCACAGGGAGAACATGCAAACTCCACACAGAGATGGCCGAGTGTGGAAATATTTAAATATGTTTAGTAAAAATATGATTATTTGTGTGTCTATGTAAGTGGTGTGCACCAGTGAACATGCATCTCGTTACATCTGTGTGTTCGTGTCTCCTGGTTCTTTGCGATAAGTGTTCCCGCGTGACAGAGCTTAGCTCATCCCATCTCCTCATTGCCTTACATGCTGTCACCAGCGGCAAGGGCAGATAGCGGCCATACACACACACACACACACATCCAAACATGCATGCAGTAGCACCATTTAAAAGTTGCAAAAACTGCTAAAAAGTGAGGCTTAATTCACAACATAAATTAAATGACAGGCTGCACAGAGGTTGAGTGGTTAGCGTGTCGACCTCACAGCTAGGAGATCCGAGTTCAATTCCACCCTCGGTCATGTCTGTGTGGAGTTTGCATGTTCTCCCCATGCATGCGTGGGTTTTTTCCGGGTACTCCGGTTTCCTCCCACATTCCAAAAACATGCTAGGTTAATTAGCGACTCCAAATTGTCCATAGGTATGAATGTGAGTGTGAATGGTTGTTTGTCTATATGTGCCCTGTGATTGACTGGCGAAGACAGCTGGGATAGGCTCCCCCCACGACCGTCTTGAGGATAAGCCGTAGAAAATGAATGAATGAATATAAGAATTTCATAAAATTATCATATATATGATATGATAATGAATAATTGCTCAGTTGTTAGGGCTGCACAGTGAAAAGTGGTTAGTACGCAGGCCTCACGGCTAGGACACCCGAGTTCAATTACATTTCAGTTCCTGATCCTATCCATCATGGTAACTCCCAATGTGAACTTCAGAATCCACATCTCTACTACCTCCAGTTCTGCTTCCTGTCTTTTCCTGGCAACTATGCGTAGTATTAAGGGCTGCATGCTGGTCAAGTGTTTAGCATGCAGGCTTCACAGCTAGGACACCCGAGTTCAATTCCACCCTCGGCCATCTCTGTGTGGATTTTGCATGTTCTCCGTGGGTTTTCTCCCACATTCCAAAAACATGCTAGGTTAATTAGTGACTCCAAATTGTCCATAGGTATGAATGTGAGTGTGAATGGTTGTTTGTCTATATGTGCCCTGTGATTGGCTGGCTTGCGACCAGTCCAAGGTGTACCCCGCCTCTTGCCCGAAGACAGCTGGAATATGCTCCAGCACCCCCCACGACCCTCGTGAGGATAAACAGTAGAAATTGAATGAATGAATGGTAACCTTTTGGGTGTTAAGTTGCTGTGTGATTGCAATGTTGTTTGTAAGATGACACCATAAGTCAGACTGTTGAAAATGAATGAATGAATGATTATTATTTTATTATATTAGAGGCACTTGTGGGTTGCAAGGCGGATGAGTGGTTAGCGCGCAGACCTCACAGCTGGGACACCCGAGTTCAATTCCCCGCTTCTTGCCCGAAGACAGCTGGGATAGGCTCCAGCACCCCCATTACCTTTGTGAGGATAAGCAGTAGAAAATTAATGAATGTAGGAATTTCCTAAAATTATCATATATATATGATATGATAATAAATAATTACTCAGTTTTTCTTTGCCGGGCTTAGCCTCCCCTCATCCTTAAAACCTCGTAACCCCTCATTTTTTAGTGAGTCGTGCCGCTCCCTTGCTGTATTGAATTAAATACTTTATTGATCACACCTCCCGCCATGTCTGGGCATGCCCAGGTAACGCTACAATTTATAACACGACGTAACAATGAAGCCACTTTGTCTTCATTAGCGGCGGCTCCATTAGAAAAGTTATCACAAGAAGCCGAGCGACGCTTTCGCTCCTTTCGTCTCCACGCCACCTCATTCGGAATGAAAAGAAATGATCACATTGTCATCCGTGCTTTTTTGTAATTATAATAAATGTTTCATTAAATATTATTAACCCGGCCGCCGCATCAAAATGATGAGTTTCAGATGATGAAATCCTTTTATTAGACGTGGCATATATAAAAGAGCATATATATTAGATAAGACATAGATTAATGGATTTATGCATGGAAATTTAAAACCAAACTCTTCATTCCATGCATTTATCAGAAATTGTTATGATTAATGATAATAATAATTCATGCAGTTCTAAATCAATTACAGATAACTACTGGAACGCTGCTTCATTCACCACGCCGTCATCCTACCTCCACTTCGCCACCTTCCAGGGGGAGACCAGCGCTGACATTTCCTTCTATTTCAAGACCAGCGCTCCTTATGGCGTCTTTTTGGAAAACCTTGGCAACACAGACTTCATACGTTTGGAGCTGAAATGTAAGTCGCGCCCACACACATGCCAATGGAGGAGATATGTATTTTTTATATCATATTGTTATATTTATAGCATATATATTGAATTAAGGGTGTTAATTCAAGCCTGGCAACCAGGGTTTCCTTTTGCAAAACTTTCCCGTATAAGCTTTTAATGCCATGACACACATGAGGACTTACCCACTGAGTCCTTGTCACACTGATTTTGTGCATTTTTTTGCAGCCTATTATTAATTTCACTGAAAAAAAACAAAGTGAGCATGAATGCACATAAACTAAACGCTTTTTTAGGTACATTTACCCGTGGGAAATGATGTAAAGTCAATTAATTTCTTACATTTTGAACTGTTATCATCATAAAAGCTCTATTAACTGTGCTGAATGTCATAAAAACAAACAGTAATTACTAAGACATAGGTTAAATACATTTAAATAAGACATGTCTCTATCCATATAGGTATTATAGCATAGTTGCACATTACTTACAGACATACAGTGGAAAAAAAGTGCTCGACCTTTCCTGATTTGTTATTTTTTGCATGTTTGTCACACTTATAGTCAATGTTTTTGTATTAAAAATTGTCAATGACAACTCAATAGAAAATTTTATGCAATTTTTTTATGATTTTTTTATTATTAAGGGACAAAAAAGCAAGCCTAAATTGCCCCGTGTGAAGAAATGAGATGGAAAACATTATAAAGCCCTTTCTAAAAGTTTGGGACTCCAGCAAACCACAGTGAGAGCCATTATCTACAAATTACCAAAAAAAAAAATTACCCCAAGATTACAGCGAGGTCACAAAAGACCCCACAATGACAATCAAAGAACTGTAGGCCTCACTTGCCTTAGTTAAGGCCGGTGTTCATAATAATAATAATAATAATAATCATCATAATCATAATCATAATCATAATAATAATAATAATAATAATAATAATAATAATAATAATAATAATAATAATAATAATAATAATAATAATAATAATAATAATTAAAAAAATAAAAATATAATTGACAAATTAAAAAATATATATTTACATGTTTATATTATTCATTTTTTGTATTTAAACTTAATAACAACAACAACAATACCACTACTACTACTACTACTACTACTACTACTAATAATAATAATAATAATAATAATAATAATAATAATAATAATAATAATAATAATAATAATAATAATAATAATAATAATAATAATAATAATAATAATAATAAAATAATTTTAGACTCTTTAAAAATAACAAATATAATTGACAAATTTAAAAAAATATATTTACATGTTTTAAAATATGTTCATATTATTCATTTAATATTTTTATATTTAAACTGTATTTTTATTTTATTTTACTTTTATTTTTTCATCCCTCCTCATGCATTTGCAGACTTGGGTTTGTAAAAATTGAGGGGCAAAAAAAAACCTCCAATGTCCTTAAATGTATTTTTTTTTAGAGAAACAGGAGCAGATGTTGGAAGGAAATGGAAGCATTATTGATGGCTACTCAATGACGGGACATCTGTGCAACGTCCCCTTATGGAATCTCTTGACATGGCATGCAGCAGGTTGCCGTGATCCTGTTCCCGCAGCCTAAATTACTATCCGGGCGGCTTCCGAGGATTTCACTCTGATTAAGAGTGCTAAAATTGCAATTAAAATGGCAATCTTTGGTTTAATCATGGCGCCGTATTATTGGGAGAAGGGGTCCTGGCACATGCCGACGCGTGACCATTTGCATCTCATTGGGATTCCGAGTGGATGTGAGCGTTTGATGTCAAAGGCGAGCGCCGCCGATGTGCCAAGTCCGCCTCTTTTTGACACATGCCGAGCGGAGGGAGGATTTTGGAACAAAACAAAAATGACAGATCGTCCTTGCATCAACTTTTAAGAAGTTTGCCAAAGGGGTGTGATGTTTGTCTTTCGGCACCCCTGGTTTGCTTTTTAGGACGGTACAAGTGCAACAGGAAGTTGTTATTTTTAGTATAGTTCCTCTACTGAACAATGGAAGCACACTTTATTGAGGCCAAGTGTTCAAAAACAGATACTACTTACTTACTTGATACTAGGGCCAGAAGCTGGGGGGGGCGGCTACATAACTGAGTCATAACTTTGTTGTCGTCCATTCATTCATTTTCAACAGTCTCACTTATGGCGTCATCTTAAAAACAACATTAACATCATCACACAGCAACTTAACACCCAAAAGGTACTATCCAATCATTCATTTTTCTACTGCTTATCCTCACGAGGGAACTCAGGAGGAAACCGGAGTACCCGGAGAAAACCCACGCATGCACGGGGAGAACATTCAAACTCCACACAGAGATGGCAGAGGCTGGAATTGAACTTGGGTCACCTTTGTTGCCTCTAATATAATATAATATAATAATATAATAATAATAATATAATAAAATAATATTCATCCCTTCATACATTTTCAACAGTTTGACTTATGGTGTCATCTTAAAAACAACATTAACATCATCACACAGCAACTTAACACCCAAAAGTTACCATCCATTCATTCATTTCCCACCGCTTATCCTCACGTGAACTCCGGAGGAAACCGAAGTACCCAGAGAAAACACACGCATGCACGGGAAGAACATTCAAACCCCACACAGAGATGGCAGACACTAGAATTGAACTCGGGTCTCCTAGCTGTGAGGTCTGCGCGCTAACCACTCATCCGCCATGCAGCCCACAAGTGCCTCTAATATAATGAAATAATAATGATAATAATCATCCATTCATTTATTCATCAACAGTCTGACTCATGGTGTCATCTTACAAACAACATTAACATCATCACACAGCAACTTAACACCCAAAAGGTGCCATTCATTCATTCATTTTCTACCGCTTATCCTCACAAGGGTCGGTGCTGGAGCCTATCCCAGCTGTCTTCGGGCGAGAGGCGGGGTACACCCTGGAGTTGGTCGCCAGCCAATCACAGGGCACATATACGTAGACAAACAACCATTCACACTCACATTCATACCTATGGACAATTTGGAGTCGCTAATTAACCTAGTATGTTTTTGGAATGTGGGAGGAAACCGGAGTACCCGGAGAAAACCCACGCATGCACGGGGAGAACATAGATGGCCGAGGGTGGAATCGAACTCGGGTGTCCTAGCTGTGTGGCCTGCACACAAACCACTTGTCCACAGTGTAGCCCTTGACAGGTTATTCATTGTGTAATTTTTTTAACCACCTTCTAAATACAGTTTTTAACATTAGATAGGCAACCTGCGGCCCGTGGTCCACATCAAGTCCGCCAAGTGTCGTCATTTGGCCCACCAGGCATTTCAAAATTCCAAATTTCAAATTCTTCTTAATCAAAACTGTAGCCAGCAACATGACTTCCCACAAACTCTGGTCTCCTAGTTGTGAGGCCTTCATGCCAACCACTCATACACCGTGCAGCCTAAAATAATAATAATAATAATATGAAAAATAAGACATTACTTTAGAGTGTACTCATTTGAGTATCTCATCGCCAGATTGTCCTGGTTTTTTTGGTCATCCAAATATGCTCACTTTACAAAATCCCCCTCTCCAAACACATTTCCTTTTCGCCTTCGCCTTCCTATCATCTTCCATTTTGCCCCGCGGGCACACACAGTTGGACACACAATCACAAAAAAAAAAAAAAAAAAAAAAATCTTGTGTGCATGCACTCTCTCTCACATTAAAGTGTATTTGCTGCAATCCTGTCTGGGGCATGAAATGACGAGTATTAAGTGCCAGTGGAATAGCTGTGCTATCACACACACACACACACACACACATATATAACCTTGTGCAAAACACACTCGACAGTGACGTCGCGCGGTGGTTGCTATTTCGCTTGAATGTCACACGAGAAAGAAGAAGGCACGGCCATAATTGAGAGGCAGCTCTGAAGAGCCGGGATTCTAACAGGATTTGAGGTCGTATAGAATGCTCTTAAAAAGCGGGGGGGTACTTTACCTGGGGGCAGCTTTGTGGCAATGTATGCAGCACTTCAGACCCCAGGCTGGGTCCCCCTCACCCCCCGCCCCCAAGTGGTATAAACATGGATTTGGGACTTTAAAAAGTTCTTAAATGTCCCATGTTAGGTGTGAAGACGGGACATGCCTTGAGGTCGGTAATTTTAAGACCTCTTTGACGACTATCTAAAGTCAGCACCAGGAAGTAATACATTTTTTTGTATATTTTGACTATGTGTTAGAGGCATGGTGATATTTAAAAATGGATTAAAAGCACAGCAAAGTAGAAGTTCATATCCAGCTTCGGACAATATTTACCCTCATTCCGTCTCGGAGGAGATACAGGAGTTGGACTGGGAAGTGACTTCGGAATTAGGTCAACTGGGGTTTTTTTCTTGTTAGTTTTGTAGTATTTGTATGTTGTTACTTTAATTTTTTTTATAGCATCATCAATAAGTCATAGTACCTAAAAATACCTTAAAAAAAGGTGTTGCACACTTGTTAATAATAATTAATATAAAAAACTTTTTACAAACCCAAGTCTGCAATGTGATGGAAAAATAAAAGTAAAATAAAAATACGGTTTAAATATAAAAATAATAAAGGAATAATATAAACATATTTTAAAACATGTAAATATATATTTTTTTAAATTATATTTGTTATTTGTTAAAAATTATTTATTATTATTATTATTATTATTATTAGTGTCATTATTGTCATTGTTGTTGTTAATATTGTTATTATTATTATTGTTGTTGATATTGATATTAACATTATATTAATATTTAATTTAAATATTTTATTTTTATTGGGTAAATATTATGAAAATAAGAATTTTTAAATTTGTAAATTATATTTGTTATTTTTAATGAGTCTAAAATCATGTATTATTATTATTATTGTTGTTGTTGATGATGATATTGATATTAACATTATATTAATATTTAATTTAAATATTTTTATTGAGTAAATATTATGCAATTATGAATTATTAAATTTAGAATTGAATTATTAAATTTGTAAATATATATTTATATATATTTATATATATACTAAATATATATTTAATTAAAAAAATGTTAAAAAATATTAACATTTTTTAAAATCACATTTTTTAAATTTAATTTAATTTAAATTGAATTTAAAAAATGTGATTTTAAAAAATGTTAATATTTTAATTTTATTGACTAAATATTATGAAATTATGAAATTGATACATTTAAGACAAGGATGGATCAAAGTCATTTTTTTAAATATAGAAAATTGTGTTGATGAATTAAAAAAAATATTAAAATTAATAGCCTCAAGAAATAATGAACGAGAAACAATAAATAAAAAGAATCAGGTCAAATAAAATTAATAACATTTATGAAATCTTGCATTTAATTAACTCATAAGAAGGCAATAGCTTTCATTATTACCTCAACCAAAGAGGTCATGTGTTCATAGCTATGTGAGTGGGATGACACGGGACCTCTTCACGGGGGGTGGGGGGTACGGGCTTATTAAATGTCAGCGTGGATCCTGTGTTTTTATTTTCCTACTATTCTCGCTGCATTTCACCATCATGATAAAAAACCCAGCCAAAAACAGGAAGTGGCAATGGATGAAGGTGTACAATTTGGTGCTTATCCAAATTAGGATTGTTGATGTGTGCTCCAGTGAGTCAGAAGCAGCCAGGAAGACCAGTTTCATTGTTTTTGGTGCTTGGCTCCTTTTGCCTTCATATCCAAAGACAAATAGAGACGGTACTGACAGGTTGGATTCTTGTTTTGGGTTTTTTTTTCTATCTTCGTCCATTATTGGTTTTCTTTGGTTCGAAAGAACTGGACTAATGGGGTAGGGTGGCTCTGGTTCGATTCTGGGTTCTTCTTTAACCATGTTGAAGTATCTACCCAACCCCCTCTTGGTGTTACATCATCAGTAGGTAAATGTGGTAACAATGATTTGAGTACCTTGAACGTAAAAAAAAAAGTGTCCACCCCAGTTTGCATGTTTTTCGGTTAAATCAATCAAATCAAATAAAAATAAAAATCAAAAATATTACATCAAAAATATACACCAAAAATTAGCATTTTCTGGTTAGCATACAATAACTTTTACTTTGACACAAATATTGTTTTTCTTTGTGACAGGTCAAAATATCTAAACAAACGTCTGATTGACTATTCATTGAGAAGCTGCAGTGACGTCAGCCTCCCTCTGTGCTCTGTGCTCCTCTGGCTCTCTCTGTAGCATTGTATTGCAGCGCCACCAATCTACGTATGTTGCTTGTCCTCCAATGAACTTTTGGAGATGAAATTATTTTCAGCAACACCCCTTAAAGGGCATGCCCCCCCACCCCCCGTTTGCATTATGTTAATGGTAGATGTTAAAATAGCTGCTGTAAACTTGTATCGGTACATGTAGTTTATATATCCTTGGTACCTTTTGGGGCTGTACGGTGGGGAGTGGTTAGCACACAGGCCACACAGCTAGGAGACCCGAGTTCGATTCTCTGTGTGGAGTTTGCATGTTCTCCCCATGCATGCGTGGGTTTTTTCCGGGTACTCCGGTTTCCTCCCACATTCCAAAAACATTCTAGGTTAATTAGCGACTCCAAATTGTCCATAGGTATGAATGTGAGTGTGAATGGTTGTTTGTCTATATGTGCCCTGTGATTGGCTGGCTGGCGACCAGTCCAGAGTTTACCCCGTCTCTCGCCCGAAGACAGCTGGGATAGGCTCCAGCACCTTTGTGAGGATAAGTGGTAGAAAATGAATGAATGAATGTTATCTTTTGGGTGTTAAGTTGCTGTGTGATGAAGTTAATGATGTTTGTAAGATGACACCATGAGTCAGACTGACCTCCCGCATTTATTTATTCATAATTGGCTCCTGGAATCGTACAAACAAAGATGGGTTACATCATAGAATTATCCGCTCTAATATCTAATGGGTGTTAAGTTGCTGTGTGATGATGTTAATGTTGTTTGTAAGATGACACCATGAGTCAGACTGACCTCCGGCAATTTCTAATGGATTAACAAGCTTGTCTGTTTTTTTTAATCATAATTCATAATTTGCTCCTGGAATCGTACAAACAAAGATGTGTTACATTAGAATAGAATTATCCACTTTAATATCTAATGCAGCAATAATAAAGCAGAAACATCTCGTGTTGTTAAGTGGTTACTTGCCACCCGCCATATGGCGCCGCACGGGAAAAATATGCCTTTCATTCTCGCTTTTTCCTCAAACAATTTAATTTGACAATTATTGTAAACAGCTGCAAAAATGTCCTTGTTGCTGATTTGTTCCAGTTTGGAGATAAAAACATAAATGAAGTGTAAATTAACCGAAGCTGTCATTTTATTTAACACGCATTTATCTTATGAAATTTTAAGCCTTCCTTATTAGCATGCTTGTGTGTGAGCGCACGTTAGACTGATCACCGGAACCTGCGGAGAGGTCAAACGGCATCAAACAGCGGCTTCCCCGTGAGCAAGCATCTGGAATAGACAGGTGGTTCACTAAAGCACGCAAATACTCGCAGGATTCGAACTCAATTGGCCAACTGCTCTGTTTTCTGTTGGAGTTTAAAGGCAAAACAGCACCCCCTGTTGAAATAATAGGGTAACTACAAGCCACTTCAATTACACACACAGACAATCATGATGAAAATTAATCATGCAACCAAACAGGGTCATCTTGCTCTATTAAATTTAGCTGTCTTCCTTTGCTGCTCGTTTAATCCCGCTATCGTTTGTCTTCTCCTCCTCCTCCTCCTTCGTCGTTCAAGCCAACGCTCGGGCAGCAGCAACGCAGAAATAAAGCGCTACGTCGTACTGGCGTCTATCGACCCTTACCTGTGAAGATTAGCGCTTGTCCACATCTGTCACGTATCGCCGAGTAGAAATCCATACGAGGCAAATGAATGGCTGTGGAATAAATGAGCCGTTTGATTAGAAATTGAACGCAAATTTACGTGGAGAGATGACTGTTATACAACACAACGTGGTGTTGGGGGGCGGGGGGTTTTTAGGGGTCAAAATACAACCTGTATTAACTCGACAGGCAAAGTTTTAAGTAGCATTTTTAACATTTTTGCGTCTTTTTACTCTTGTGTTCATGTTGTGTAAAAATGTGTTTACTTGTGCAAATGTATGCTGAGGTTTTTTAATAGTTCCTCCATAAGGAGTTTAATTAGTTTAATTAATTATTTTTTTTCCCCTCTCCTCTTGTTGTGCCAATTTTTCCCTTCCTGGTTTGAAAAGGAAATCTAAAATTTCCCCTTGTGGGACGAATAAAGGCATATCTCTGTCAAATAAAATCACTCACTTTGCAGTGTCTGCAAAGGTCACCCATGTGAGCTTTTATAGGTAGTGTCTCTGACTTTATTGAATTTTAATTTTAATTTTAATTTTAATTTTAATTTTAATTTTAATTTTAATTTTAATTTTAATTTTAATTTTAATTTTAATTTTAATTTTAATTTTAATTTTAATTTTAATTTTAATTTTAATTTTAATTTTAATTTTTATTTTTATTTTTATTTTTATTTTTATTTTTATTTTTATTTTTATTTTTATTTTTATTTTTGTTTTTGTTTTTGTTTTTGTTTTTGTTTTTGTTTTTTTATTTTTATTTTTATTTTTATTTTTATTTTTATTTTTTTTATTTTTTTATTTTTATTTTTATTTTTATTTTTATTTTTATTTTTATTTTTATTTTTATTTTTATTTTTATTTTTATTTTTATTTTTATTTTTATTTTTATTTTTATTTTTATTTTTATTTTTATTTTTATTTTTATTTTTATTTTTATTTTTATTTTTATTTTTATTTTTATTTTCTATGCTGCTTATGCTCATTTTGGGTATCAGTATGCTATATCAGTAGTCTATTTTTTTGTTATTGAAATAATGTTTCTTTATTAATGTTTATTTTATTTTATTTTTTGATAGAATAATGGTTAATTAAACAGAGATGTTAATCGTTTAATACAGTGTAGGTCCAAAATTGCAAGTCGTAAATTTTTTTTAATTATATGTAGACTATTTATTTTAATTTTAATTTTAATTTTAATTTTAATTTTAATTTTAATTTTAATTTTAATTTTAATTTTAATTTTTATTTTTATTTTTATTTTTATTTTTATTTTTAGTTTTAGTTTTAGTTTTAGTTTTAGTTTTAGTTTTATTTTTAGTTTTATTTTTAGTTTTATTTTTATTTTTATTTTCTATGCTGCTTGTCCTCATTATGGGCACAGGGGTATGCTGGAGCCTATTTTTATTTTCATTGTAATTTTTTTTATTTTGTTATTTTATATGTTATTGAAATAATGTTAATTTATTAATGTTTATTTTATTTTATTTTATTTTTTGATAGAATAATGGTTAATTAAATAGAGATGTTAATTGTTTAATACAGTGTAGGTCCAAAATTTTTATTTTTATTTTTATTTTTATTTTTATTTTTATTTTTATTTTTATTTTTATTTTTATTTTTATTTTTATTTTTATTTTTATTTTTATTTTTATTTTTATTTTTATTTTTATTTTTATTTTTATTTTTATTTTTATTTTTATTTTTATTTTTATTTTTATTTTTATTTTTATTTTTATTTTTAATGCATTCAGAAAACTCATTCAAAGATATGTAGTATTCTACACTGGTCACTGGTCACATAAGTAATTTGACTGTAATATTGGGTGAGACACACAAGCACCAGACTTTTATGGCAGGTTTGCATGATCTCACAACAGTTGTGTTGACACCCACATCACTTAGCTCCCTTAATATGAGTCTTATATATGCCTTAACTGGCTACTATATGGCGTAATAAGAGTGTTAATGTGACCATAGGGGTGTTATTTTACATTTAGAGGGCTCTAATAATGATTAAAACCCTATTTAGAGAAATATTCTGTTTATAAATAAGGAATCCTACTACAGGGTGGGCTTCTTGTGTGTTTTTTGTAAGGCTGGAAGTTCCCCTTGCGAGACTGATGAAGACATATCTTATCTTCATCTCGACCTTTGACCTCAGTCCATTCTTTCCCTCATTGCAGCACCTCAAGTAGTCTCCTTCTCCTTCGACGTGGGAAACGGTCCCGTGGAGTTAACGGTGAACTCGGCCACGCCTCTCAACGACGACCAGTGGCATCGCGTCATGGCCGAGCGCAACGTCAAGGAGGCGGTCCTCCAGCTGGACCAAACCTACCGGGCCTCTCGGCCGGCCCCCGCTCAGGGCCACACACGGTTAGAACTGTTCAGCCAGCTCTACGTGGGTAAGTCTGACAAGAATTGCTTTTTTTTGGGGGGGGGGGGGGGTTTAAGCTAAAGCCTTCAGTGGAAATTCTCTAAGTGGCTTCAGTCCAACTTAACACCACCACCGCTGATTCATTTCATGCTAATCCAGCCCTCGCAATCATGTCGGGGTTTCATATTTAATCACACGTGGACGCACGCTCGTCCTCGGGAAGTCGGAAGCGATAGAGAATTTTAAAAAAATGAATAATAAAAATTATTTTTCCCATAGGAAAGCATATAAATTAGGAATGTCCAAACTTTTTTTTTCCAAAAATGAAATGATGCTCACATATTTTAATTTAAGACACATTTTTAAATGCATCTCAGTTTTGTTGGAAGTGAAAAAAATTGTCATTAGTATTTTTCTTCATTTTTCTTTAATTTTGCAAATATTTCAGCTTTTTTCTTAAATAATCATATGATAATTAAATTTCTTCCTGGAATATTATCTTGCTATAAAAGTTTGACTTTATTCCCATAATATTGTAGTTTTTTCCTATTTAAGATTTTAAAAAATTGTCATTTCATTCAATTAATATTATTTGTTTTGTTTAAGTTTATGTTCAACTTTAATATTATAAGAATTATATCAGAATTATATTTTTTTTCCTCCAAACTAATTTCCCAAAAATGATAAATTTATTGTTTTGTTGGTCATAATAACCTCTTTAATATTTCAACTTTATGCTACTAAATGTTGCTAATTTGACTCCCAAAATTTTAACATTATTCTCATTATTTTTTACAATTTTTTTGCTAATATTTTGACTTCATTCTTATAATATTGCTGCTGCTTTTTTTTGCTAATATTTTGACTTCATTCTTTTAAAATTACTACTGCTTTTTTCTTATTTTTTCTTTCATTTTGCAAATATTTCAGCTTTTTTCTTAAATAATTGTTGTTAAATTTCTTCCTGGAATATTATCTTGTTATTCTGATAATAGTTTGACTTTATTCCCATAATATTGTAGTTTTTTCTCATTTAAAATGGTAAAAAAATGACATTTTATTCTATTAATATTATTTGTTTTCATTGTTTAATTTCAACTTTATTATTAAAAGAATTATATCAGAATTATAATTTTTCACCAAACTAATTTTCCAGAAATTACAACTTTATTGTTTTGTTGGTCATTATAACCTCTTTAATATTTCAACTTTATGCTACTAAATGTTGCTCATTTTTCTCCAAATATTTTAACATTATTCTCATTATTATTACCACTTTTTTGCTAATATTTTGACTTAATTCTTGTAATATTACTGCTATTTTTTATTTTTTATGTTTTTTTTTTTTTTAGTTTTCTTGTTTTATTATATTTTTGGAATGTAGCCCCCAGACTGCACTTTGAACACCTATGATGTAAATCCCTTCCAGGCACCCCCACAAGCATTAAAACAGAACATTATTACAATGCAATTACTTTTTTACATGCAGAAAACAATTCAAAATGCATGTAAAAGACAAGTAAAAGTCGGTTTTGTTTTGTTTTTTAGTATGGCTGCAAAGTAACCCAAAGCCTGATAGCTGATGGCCCATTTCTCTACCCCCCCCCCCCCCCCTTAAAAAAAAGACATCTGATGTGAAAGCAAATATTCGATTTTCACTGTTCAGCAAACCGCCATATTGCGCCTCAATTTCCGTATATCCTGTGTCCAAATTGGTCGTCTGTGTGTAAGAACAGGACTGGTGACAAGAAATAATGGAAAAGAAATTCAGGAATGACTTCTGCCATCTTAGACGGGACACAATGTTCCTATTTCTGGTTATCAATCTCCCGGAAGAAAGAAAGCTGCCCACTGAGACCTTGACTGGATTTTAATATGTGTCAAATCGAACATAATTTACTCATTTAAAATGTATACCACAAAAATAATAACATTTTTAAATAAATTGGATAAAATGTATTCAATATAACAACAATTTTGTGTAAAATACCATTTATTATATAATGGCACATTACTTACAGACACATAGTCAATACTAATACAATATTAATTTATGTTTATTATTATGTTTTTTATTTTTATTTTTATTTTTATTTTTATTTTTATTTTTATTTTTATTTTTATTTTTATTTTTATTTTTATTTTTATTTTTATTTTTATTTTTATTTTCTATGCTGCTTATCCTCATTATGGGCACAGGGGTATGCTGGAGCCTATTTTTATTTTCATTGTAATTTTTTTATTTTGTTATTTTATTTGTTATTGAAATAATGTTAATTTATTAATGTTTATTTTATTTTATTTTTGTTAGAATAGTGGTTAATTAAATAGAGATGTTAATTGTTTAATACAGTGTAGGTCCAACATTTTTATTTTTATTTTTATTTTTATTTTTATTTTTATTTTTATTTTTAAAAATCACATGAATTTTTAATCAATTCCATTTAAACCCACACAGGGATGAAGTGCAGCAGCATAAGAAAAATAAAGAAAATTATTCTTCAACTTGCAAAACTGATCTATTTGTTGTTTTTTACTGTGAGAAAAGCCGAGTAGAAGACACGAAAATTGGTTCACATAAATTAATATTGTATTAGTATCGACTATGTGTCTGTAAGTAATGTGCCATCATTCAAACCTGCCATAAAAGTCTGGTGCTTGTGTGTCTCACCCAATATTACAGTCAAATTACTTATGTGACCAGTGTAGAATACTACACATCTTTGAATGAGTTTTCTGAATGCATTAAAAATAAAAATAAAAATAAAAATAAAAATAAAAATAAAAATAAAAATAAAAATAAAAATAAAAATAAAAATAAAAATAAAAATAAAAATAAAAATAAAAATAAAAATAAAAATAAAAATAAAAATAAAAATAAAAATAAAAATAAAAAACATAATAATAAACATAAATTAATATTGTATTAGTATTGACTATGTGTCTGTAAGTAATGTGCCATTATATAATAAATGGTATTTTACACAAAATTGTTGTTATATTGAATACATTTTATCCAATTTATTTAAAAATGTTATTATTTTTGTGGTATACATTTTAAATGAGTAAATTATGTTCGATTTGACACATATTAAAATCCAGTCAAGGTCTCAGTGGGCAGCTTTCTTTGTACGGGGTCATTTTCTTTTTCAAAGATGGAAAAAAAGTGAAAAATTAAGATATTTCATTCTTGAGTGGTTCTAAATATAATACTAAATATCATTCAAATATCAACATCGACATCACAAAGGAATAGTTTTCACCACGCCCTCTGAAACCGAGTGTTTTGAGCTGAAACTTTGGCATCGTTAAACACAATAATACAACATTTAATGACATTTATTGGTTGGAAAAGTATGATGGGTCCGCTATAATCTCAATAAAGAGCGCCTACAGCTATGTCCATATAAGGAAGCCTGCACCTCTGTGACATCACAAAGGAATAGTTTTCGCCACGCCCTCTGAAACCGAGTGTTTTGAGATGAAACTTTGGCATCGTTAAACACGATAATTGGTCGGAATAGTATGATGGGTCCACTTTAATCTCTGTAAACCATATAAGGAAGCCTGCACCTCTGTGACATCACAAAGGAATAGTTTTCACCACGCCCTCTGAAACTGAGTGTTTTGAGCTG
Organism: Doryrhamphus excisus; assembly: GCF_030265055.1. NCBI lineage: Eukaryota > Metazoa > Chordata > Actinopteri > Syngnathiformes > Syngnathidae > Doryrhamphus > Doryrhamphus excisus. The sequence continues at coordinate 4,466,801 of NC_080486.1, forward strand.
AAACTTTGGCATCGTTAAACACAATAATACAACATTTAATGACATTTATTGGTCGGAAAAGTATGATGGGTTCGCTTTAATGCCACAAAGAAGTCGAAAGACGCCTGTGGGTGCTTTTTAAATTGGATGGAAAACGTTGAATACTGAAAACAAGGAAAACAATTCTTCAAGTGACTCCATGTTGTGTCAAATTGAAAAACAGGGACGCAATAGAAACAATTGCATCAATTGTTTATAAAGGGCAAACAAAAGAGTCCTCGTCGTGATGCATTTCACAGCCAAAACAAAACAGCTCTCTTATCTGCTCCTGTGCCATCTACATCTCGCTCACCGTTCAGTCAATATGCTCCTCATCACGCTTTTTGATTGCTTTAGTGTTTACTGTACAGTGCTTCATTTGCCGCGATGGCCTTGAAGTGAACGTTTAGGCCATCAGCCTTCTGTCATTTAACTTTTAGTTGCCAGACGCATTTCATTCATTTAACCCTTAGATGCTACAAGTGACTGGAACCAATGCGTTTTTATGCCAATTTTGCCATTTTGGTTAGGAATAATCAGATAATAATAATAATAATAATAATCAATTGATATTTGAATGATATTTAGTATTATATTTAGAACCACTCAAGAATGAAATATCTTAATTTTTCACTTTTTTTCCATCTTTGAAAAAGAAAATGACCCCGTACAAAAATTATGGAAGGTTGGGGTTGTAACACAAAAACTAAAATTTCTTAAAATTTATAAAATTTTAAAATGTGAATGGCATGATATCAAAAATATGTTTTTGAGGAATACCTGGAATATGAAATTATAAAAAATGTTCATTACAAATATATTTCAAGAAAACAACCTGACCGGGTCATTTTTGACCCACTTATGGAAAGTTGGGGTAGTAACACAAAAACTAAAATTTCTTAAAATGTATAAAAGATAAAGTTAAAAATGTTAATGTCATGACATAAAAATATGTTTTTTGAGGAATACCTGGAAGATGAAATGATAACAATTTTTCATTATGAAGATATTTCAAGAAAACAACCTGACCAGGTCATTTTTGACCCACTTATGGAAGGTTGGGGTAGTAACACAAAAACTAAAATTTCTTAAAATTTATAAAAGTTAAAAATGTGAATGGCATGATATCAAAAATATGTTTTTTGAGGAATACCTGGAATATGAAATGATAACAATTTTTCATTACCAATATTTTTCAAGAAAACAACCTGACCGGGTCATTTTTGACCCACTTATGGAAGGTTGGGGTAGTAACAGAAAAACTAAAATTTCTTAAAATTTATAAAAGGTAAGTTAAAAATGTGAATGGTATGATAGCAAAAATATGTTTTTTTTTAGGAATACCTGGAATATGAAATGATAAAAAAAATTAATTACAAAGATATTTCAAGAAAACAACCTGACCGGGTCATTTTTGACCCACTTATGGAAAGTTGGGGTAGTAACACAAAAACTAAAATTTCTTAAAATATATTAAAGATAAGTTAAAAATGTAAATGGCATGATATCAAAAATATGTTTTTTGAGGAATACCTGGAATATGAAATTATTAAAAAAAATTAATTACAAAGATATTTCAAGAAAACAACCTAACCGGGTCATTTTTGACCCACTTATGGAAGGTTGGGGTAGTAACACAAAAACTAAAATTTCTTAAAATATATTAAAGATAAGTTAAAAATGTTAACGGCATGATATCAAAAATATGTTTTTTGAGGAATACCTGGAATATGAAATAATAACAATTTTTCATTACCAATATTTTTCAAGAAAACAACCTGACTGGGTAATTTTTGACCCACTTATGGAAAGTTGGGGTAGTAACACAAAAACTAAAATTTCTTAAAATGTACAAAAGATAAGTTAAAAATGTGAATGGCATGGTATCAAAAATATGTTTTTTTAGGAATACCTAGAATATGAAATTTTTTAACAATTTTTCATTATGAAGATATTTCAAGAAAAAAACCTGACCGGGTCATTTTTGACCCACTTATGCATCTAAGGGTTAACCATCTGTGTTGTCGGTGTCTTTTAATATGATTTATGCATGCTTTCGTTCAGTTTTCTTGTGTTTTGCTTTTCTTTTTCTGGCTTCTGTCGAAATGGATCCACTTCCTGCATGTATGCATGCATGCCGCAACCCCCACTGCCCCCACCCCACACCACCACCGCCCGTCACAGGGAAACCAGCCTCACACACCTGCCAAGACAGTAGGTAACATTTGATGAGTGTAATAAAATGTCTCGGTGGCGCTGAATGAGAGTTAGACGCTCCAACTGGGATCTCACCTGCCGTTCTGACGCATCTTTATCTGCGGCTGCTGAGTTTTAACATCAGTGAGGATTAATGAGTGCTTGCATTCGTACTTGTTTTGATTCATTCTGCACTTTAACAACCCCTCACCCCCTCGTTTCAGCATACAAATATATTTTTCATGCAGTGAAACGCCAAGGCGATGACCGTTAAGTCTCTTCTATATTTGATGAATAACAATGAATTAGTTGTTTTGTTTTTAGTTTTGTTTACCATTTACCAAAATTTTGTAATCATTCAGATTATTATTAATGATATTGTTACCTATTAATTATAGCAGGGGTGTTTATTTACCCAAATAGGGCAAGATGTTATTTGAAAGCAGGCAATAATTAGAGATTTTTTCTTAAATTATTACTACTACAACAAGAGGTTTGATTTAATTTTACTTTGTGGGTATTTTTATTTTGTTATTTTATTTTTATTTGAAATAATATTTAATAACATTAATAATAATTTATTTTTATTTTTATTTTTATTTTTATTTTTATTTTTATTTTTATTTTTATTTTTATTTTTATTTTTATTTTTATTTTTATTTTTATTTTTATTTTTATTTTTATTTTTATTTTTATTTTTATTTTTATTTTTATTTTTATTTTTATTTTTATTTTTATTTTTATTTTTATTTTCTATGCTGCTTATCCTCATTATTGGCACAGGGGTATGCTGGAGCCTATTTTTATTTTCATTTTCATGTTTTTATTTTGTTATTTTATTTGGAATTGAAATTTATTTTATTTTATTTTATTTTATTTTATTTTATTTTATTTTATTTTATTTTATTTTATTTTATTTTATTTTATTTTATTTTATTTTAGAATAATGGTTAATTAAATAGAGATGTTATGAAATTGCAAGTCGTAAAAATATTAAAAATAATATGTAGACAGTCATGATATTTTTTTATTAGCATTTTATGGGAAATGCTGTTTCCTGTGCAAAAATGCATGCCCTTATTAATGTAAATGAGCTCACATACTTCAATGGGTTGTATTTTTTTACTATTCTGAACACCAAAATCTTTAAAAAAAAAAAAATTCCAAATGTGTAAATTACTAGTTTTCATTATTTAAAATAATAATAATTTTAATGTGGTTTATTACCATATTAATAGGATTATAATGCGAAAAGCTGCCTTCCAGTATTGACTGTCCCCTCATTCATTAGAATATAATGAGCCAATATTGACACCCAGGTTGTGTGTCTGTCTGCGCGTGTCCACTCTATTCTCTATTGGGCTCGGAGCCGCGTGTCACTTTAATTAAAGACTAGTTAGAAACGAGGTAAACAGGTGGCGGAACCCTCCAGCCAAGCAGCAGGACAGGATAGATTCATTAACAAGTGTTAGCGAGAGCCAAATCCTTGGTGGTGGTGCTCAGTGGATGCAGAATCGGGAAATCGAACATGAATAATGCATGCATGCAACACGCATCTTTACATCGGAGTGTTACGAAAAGAAAATATATTTATCAATATATTACTTTAAATATATTGTATTGTATTATAATATATTATTTTTCCATTATATTTTCCAATACATTATATATTATAAATACATGGAATAATATATTTTTATATATTATATATTCATGTAATATATGGCAATATATTGCAGAATAATACAAATGATTGCCGCTTTCAATATATTGAAATATATTAAATCCAAATATATGATATATGAGTTTATATATGCCAAATTATATGCAATTTTATATATGTAAAAATATAGTCCTTTTTTGGTCTTGATCGCAAGATATTTTTATTTTTTTATTTTTTATTTTTTATTTTTTATTTTTTATTTTTTATTTTTTATTTTTTATTTTTTATTTTTTATTTTTTATTTTTTTATTTTTTAGACACATTTTTTTTGTCTGATAATTATCGGTCCCGACAATTACCATCCCGATATCAATATTAAAATGTGTTTTAAGTTGATATTGGAATCAGATTAAAACCGTTTAAAAGATTAAAGATTAAAATTCTGTATATAATAATATAAAATAAAATATATATAAATATAGTCCTTTTTTGGTCTTGATCGCAAGATATTTTTTTATATTTTTTTTATTTTTTTGTATTTTTTATATTTATTTTTTATATTTATTTTTTATTTTTTATGTATCAATATATACACATATATGATCTATGCATATATTGCAATATATTGGAAAATATAAATAAGATCCCATATATGGAAATATATTTCCCAATACATTGCATTATATTTGTAATGCAACTGAGAGATTTTAATATCTAAAATGCCCTTCGGCTCTTGTTAGCGGCATAGCATTGTGTTTACTGCGATTGCCCTTTAAATCTATACCTGTGGGTGTAGCTTTATGATTGTGTTTATTAGCTGTAGTCATTAAGGCACATATCAATCAAGCTAACGCCCCGAGTGTGTCCATGTTAATGAGTAGTTAGACAGTAATAATGCAAGGCCAAAAGGACACCGGATGGATAGTTCGGGCGCCCCGAGGCTTAACAATGAATGCTCATGTTGTTTAATGTGTTTAGTATGTGGCTCGCATTGGTCCGGGAATCAATCTACATACGCGTGCACATTAGGCTACACTAATTAGCGGCGAATCAAAGCAGATGAAGGTTGCTTCAAGACTATGGAAAAAGGTAGACCATTTCTACCTTTTTCCGTTGTTTAGTATTCAGCAGTAGAACATAAGGAAGTTTTGGGAAAATATCAGTTCCCAACTAAAAATTTAAAAAAGGTTTTTTTTATCGTCCCGACAATTATCATCCAGATATCAATATTAAAATGTGATATAAGTCGACATTGGTATCAGATTATAACCGTTTAAAAGATTAAAATAAGATTAAAATTCTACAAAATTTTGTTACAAAAATTTGAAAAAAATGCGAAAATGAGATTTCGGACTTTTCTGACCACCTGTACCAGCCATTTTAGACCATTTCTACCTTTTTTTGTTGTTTAGTATTCAGCAGTAGAACATAAGGAAGTTTTGGGAAAATATCAGTTCCCAACAAAAAAAATTTAAAAAGTTTTTTTTTTATCATGCTGACAATTATCATCCCGATATCAGTATTAAAATGTGATATAAGTCGACATTGGTATCAGATTATAACCGTTTAAAAGATTAAAATAAGATTAAAATTCTACAAAATTTTGTTACAAAAATTTGAAAAAAATGCGAAAATGAGATTTCGGACTTTTCTGACCGCCTGTACCAGCCATTTTAGACCATTTCTACCTTTTTTCGTTGTTTAGTATTCAGCAGTAGAACATAAGGAAGTTTTGGGAAAATATCAGCTCCCAACAAGAAAAAAATTTTAAGTTTTTTTTTTATCATCCCGACAATTATCATCCTGATATCAATATTAAAATGTGATATAAGTTGACATTGGTATCAGATTATAACCGTTTTAAAGATTAAAAATAAGATTAAAATTCTGTATACAACACATATGTGTCATGTTACAAAAATTACTAAATTTTGTTACAAAAATTTGGAAAAAAAATTAAAAAATTGGGAGTTGAACAATATCGGCAATATCACAATATTGGCATATTATGATGATGATTACAAATATAACATCATGAGCTAGCAGTAGAACATAGGGAAGTTTGGGGAAAATATCAGTTCCCAACTAAAAAAAGGGGAGACACATTTTTTTTGTCTGATAATTATCGGTCCTGACAATTATCATCCCGATATCAGTATTAAAATGTGATATAAGTTGATATCAGATTATAACCATTTAAAAGATTAAAATAAGATTAAAATAAGATTAAAATTCTGCGCACATTAGGCTCCACTAATTAGCGGCGAATCAAAGCATATGAAGGTTGCATCAAGAACTGCGCCCCAGTTGGAGACGTTCACATAACGGTTGTGGTTTTCCTCAAGGCGGGACTATGGAAATATTTTTCAAAGAGATTTCGGACTTTTCTGACCCCCCTGACTTCCAAGTTCCGTTTCCGCCATAGGTGCCGCGGGGGGTCAGAGGGGCTTCCTGGGTTGCATCCGAGCCCTGCGGATGAACGGCGTCACGCTGGATCTGGAGGAGAGGGCCAAAGTCACGCCGGGGGTCAAGCCCGGTTGCCAAGGCCACTGCACCAGTTATGGGATGTACTGTCGTAACGGGGGGAAGTGTGTGGAGAAGTACAACGGCTACTTGTGCGACTGCGACGCCACTGCTTATGACGGCCCTTTCTGCACTCGAGGTGAGGAACAACGCTCCAATAACTCATATCCTTCTTTCATCATTCTTTCATCGATGGCGTGCTCCACACAGCAAAAACCTTGGAATCATTTCCAAGTTTCTATTTTGGAGTAAATATGAAATTTGCAATGGAAGTGGTGGTTATGCAAACTAATATTTACTAATATTTAGCGTTTATGCGTGATGCATGGTTTGTTGTGCAGCTTTCAAAACTGTAGGTTGCCAGCATTATTTAATCGGCTTATTATTTTTTAAGTTTATAGTTGTTTTGTTGAGATTAAACGTGTGAAATAAATAATAAATAATAAATAATAAATAATAAATAATAAATAATAAATAATAAATAATAAATAATAAATAATAAATAATAAATAATAAATAATAAATAATAAATAATAAATAATAAATAATAAATAATATGTATTATTTATTATTATTTATGCTCAGTTTTGTTTAATGATAATTATTTAGAATTATTTATAATTAATAAATTATTAAATAATGATTATTAAATAATAACTAATAATTATTGAAGAATAAATGCATAATAATAAATAATAAATTAATAATATTTATTATTTATTATAATAAAATAATAAAAATATATTATAATAAATTATAATATAATAATAATAATAAATAGTATTTTTATTTATTATTCATTATTTATTATTATATAATTCTTATTAAATAATAAATCAATTATTAAATAATAAATAATAATAAATATTGCACTTTTTCTATAACTTACATTGCATATTGCAGTATTTGTCTTAGTGTTTTATTTGTAAAATATAAAATATATATACAGCAATATAAGCATAATGAATCAATATTTTTAAAGTTAGAGAACAGAAAATCTGATTTTTAACATCGTTAGAGCCCTCTAAATCTGAAATAACACCCCTATAGTCACCTTTATAATGGCCGGTATTTCATACAGTGGCTATTTTCCCATCAATGTAACTTTACTGACACCTAGTGGCCAGTGTAGAATACTACATATCATAACAACATGTTTGAATGCGTCTTCTGAATGACTTATATTTGTATTTTTAAAAATTTGAAAAAAAATTGAAAAATCGGAAATTGAGAGTTGAACAATATTGGCATATTATGATGATGATTACAAATATAACATCATGAGCTAGCAGTAGAACATAGGGAGGTTTGGGGAAAATATCAGTTCCCAACAAAAACATGGGGGAGACACATTTTTTTCGTCTGATAATTATCGGTCCCGACAATTATCATCCCAATATCAGTATTAAAATGTGAAAATTACAAAATTTTGTTACAAAATTTTTTTTAAAATTCAAAAAATCAGAAATTGAGAGTTGAATAATATTGGCATATCGGTTTTCAGCCCCCAAAAAAATAACAATATCAGACAACCCCAATTGTTTACATCAAAATAATGATTAATTTACAAATATAACATCATGAGCTACTTACAATTTTCCCACTTTTCTGATCAGCTAACTCCCATCCATTGTTAAGGCTGCTCCCTTTTTTAGTGGTGCAAAAAAAAGCACAAAATACACAAACATAAGTTTGAATCTAAAGCATTAATTAATGAAGTTTATTATGCTAAGCCAGCAAACCCACACATCTTACATTCTTTGTAATAATCATGCATATGCAAAAACTGGGACATCAAACCCACCAAAAAAAAAAAAAGAAAATCATTTCCAAGCTCTTCATTAAGCTGAGTGTCACCTTGTAACTTTTTTTTTTCCGGCGTGATGAAATATGTCACACAAAAAAAAAAAAGTTACTCCTCGCCAAACAAGTTCCTAAGACGCAACCCACGAAGGAGACGCCATGACGGCGCCTCTTGTCAGAGGCTCGGTGCTCGCTCACAGTGTGACGTGATCCCCGACACGTGAATTAATTTGTTTCCTAAAGCTGAATAGTGTTTTTTTTTTTTTCTCCTGTGGTCTTGGCAGGGGGGGGGCGGGGGGGGTTGACAACATGACAAGGGAGCTATTTGTGTGTTGCATTAGTGTGGATGTGAGATAGGCCAGGCTCAGACCTCCTATGAGTTCTGTCAGAACCGATGAGGCGTGTCAGGGTTTAGAGAATGGAGATTACCGTGTGTGTGTGTGTGTGTGTGTGTGTGTGTGTGTGTGTGTGTGTGTGTGCAAAGACGAGGTGGTATGATGCTTATTGTTTGTGCAGGTTATTCCGTCTTTCCTTCATATCCACTCTTCCCTTATCTCCCTGCTCGTGTTCCCTTCAGTCATACTGTATGTCTCCTATCTCCTATCCGCCTTTCCTTCTTCTACCTCGCCCTTCAACCTTTTCCTATTCATCCTAGTGTCATTTTCCCCTACTCATAATATCCATGTGCAGTCATTCCCTGCGGAATTATTATGACCTAACACACCCTGCCATGGAGGGGTCACAAGAATGGCCGCCGGCATGCAACACTTCCTGTGTATAGTTGCAGAGCTTTGCAGAAACACACACACAACCCCCCCCCCCCCCCCATAAAAGTGCATTTCAATTGGAGTTGATTGGATTCTGTCCACCTAACAAAATGTTATATAAATGCATTGAAATAAAAATGCTAATGGCTGCCGCAGCTGATTAATGCTCGTTGAGCGGTTAATTCACAAAATTATGTCGATACCGTGAAAACCTCCATTCAAAGTTAAAAGCAATCATGCCAGAAGTTCTAATTGTAATTGTAAGACTTGTTTTGTGACTCGAGGCGAGTAGGAAATGAATTAAAGGAATAGTTCACTACTATATAATACAACTAAATAGAACTAAAGTAAAATTACTGTCTTTTTAGTATTAAAAATGTGCCAGACATTGTTCTATATTGAAGTAAATGTATGTTTTCTGTTGTATTTTTTTATATTTTAATATAAAGTGAATAGAATTTTTCCAAGAATTACTGTATAATGCAACAACAATAAAACCAAAGTAAAATTACTCTCTTTGAAGTAGCAAAATGTGCCACATGTTGTCATATACTGCGGTAAAATATGGTTTATGTCAGGTTTTCATATCCGGACTAATGCACAGTGGAAGAAATTTTACTAAGAATAGTTATGCGACTGTATAACTAAAACTAAAGTAAAATTACTCAGTCGTTGGTAGTAAAAATATGCCAGACACTGTCCTATATTACAGTAAATTCTGTTTCATGCTATGTTTTTGTTATCTGCGCTAATGTAAAGTGAATGAAACTGTTCCAGGATTACTTAACTATACTGCATAATACAACTAAATAAAACCAAAGTATAATTACTCAGTCTTTGAAGTAGCAAAATGTGCCACATGTTGTCCTATACTGCGGTAAGATATGGTTTATGTCAGGTTTTCTTATCGGGGCTAATGCACAGTGGAAGAAATTTTACTAAGAATAGTTAGGCTATTGTATAACTAAAACTAAAGTAAAATTACTCAGGCTTTGTGGTAGTAAAAATATGCCAGGCGCTGTCCTATATTACAGTAAATTCTTTTTTATGCTATGTTTTTATTATCTGGGCTAATGTAACGTGAATGAAATTGTTCCAGGATTACTTAACTACTGTATAATACAACTAAATAAAACCAAAGTAAAATTACTCAGTCTTTGAAGTAGCAAAATGTGCCACATGTTGTCCTATACTGTGGTAAGATATGGTTTATGTCAGGTTTTCTTATCGGGGCTAATGCACAGTGGAAGAAATTTTACTAAGAATAGTTATGCTATTATATAACTAAAACTAAAGTAAAATTACTCAGTCTTTGGTAGTAAAAATATGCCAGACGCTGTCCTATATTACACTCAATTATGTTTTATGCTATGTTTTTGTCATTTTGGCTGTGAATGAAAGTGAATGAAATTGTTCGAGGATTGGTCGACTCCTGTATAATAAAACTAAATAATACTAAAGTAAAATTACTCAGTTTTTTGTAGTAGCAAAATTGGGACAGACGCTGTCCTATAGTCTCATTAGTTATGTTTTCATGTCAGGGTTTCTCAACGGGGTTAATGTAATAAATGCAGTGGAATAAAGGAATAGTTAAGTTAATGTATAAATAATGTATAATTAAATAAAACTAAAGTAAAATGAATTACCAGGCACTATTTTACGTATGTTATATTAAGTTATGTTTTCTTTATTGGGGCTAATTTAAAGTGAATGAAATTGTTCCAGGAATGGTTATGTACTGTATAATTAAATAAAACTAAAGTAAGAATACTTATATACAATTTTATGTTAAAAAAATAAATATAAAAAATAATGTACAATTTTATGTTTCTACTGCTCTTCATCACACTTTTCCTCTTTGCTATTACTGATACCCTTAAAAAAAAAGCCAAAAAAAGAAACATACTTAGAAGTTACTCATTTAGACGCTCACTGAGATGAAGTCACACAAGATTTGCCGAAGAAGAAACTTCAAAGTATTTATTGTCTTGTAGATAATGCATGAGTTTGTTCACTTTGTATTCCACACTCATGGAACCATGCATAACCACTAAATGCAAATGCACTCGGCTTTTTTTAATACGACACACACACACACACACACACAGAGCCCAAGGTTGCTTTTTTCCCCCCCTATTCCACCCCCCCATTCTCTAATAGCATGCACATTGGGTCTTTTATCTCCTTTGTAAGTGACACACAGGCGGGATGCACACACACACACACACACACACACAGATAAACACAAAAGAGCAAAGCGTAAGTATAGAAAAACATGTTATTGCCTTCTCGGTAATGAATTCAACTTGATAATATTCTTCTTCACGCCGCTGCAGATGTTGGAGGCTTCTTTGAGGCGGGAACGCTGGTCAAGTACAATCTTCTCCCAGAGGGTGCGGCAGGAGCCATGAAGGACTCCAAGGTCATCACACATCACTTGAAGCCCCTGCAGGAAGTCAATTTAACCAAAGAGGAAGTGGCGTTTAGTTTCAGTACATCCAGTGCGCCGGCTGTTTTGTTGTATGTCAGCTCCAGGACGGAGGACTACATGGCATTGGTGCTGAGACACAATGGTGAGTTCATGGTAAAGCCACCATTTTAGTTCTTATTTGCTGATTTTTGAGGTTATTTCAAGTGGTAAACATTCATTCAACAATCATTAAAAAAACACAGATATGTTTCCATAAATCAACACAGGACAATTTCTTTAAAAACTACTTAATTTTGTAGGAATAGTTCACTACTATACAATACAACTAAATATAACTAAAGTAAAATTACTGTCTTTTTTAGTATTAAAAATATACCAGACATTGTTCTATATTGAAGTAAATTTATGTTTTCTGTTGTGTTTTTTTTATATTTTAATGTAAAGTGAATGGATTTTTTCCGAGAACTACTGTATAATACAACTAAATAAAACCAAAGTAAAATTACTCAGTCTTTGAAGTAGCAAAATATAAAAATATGGTTAAAATAAAAATATAAAATATGGTTTGTGTCAAGTTTTCTTATCAGGGCTAATGCACAGTGGAAGAAAGAATAGTTGTGCTATTGTATAACTAAAACTAAAGTAAAATTACTCAGGCTTTGTAGTAGTAAAAATATGCCAGGCGCTATCCTAAATATTACAGTAAATTCTGTTTTATGCTATGTTTTTTTTTATCTGGGCGAATTAAATTGTTCCAGGATTACTTAACTACTGTATAATACAACTAAATAAAACCAAAGTATAATTACTCAGTCTTTAAAGTAGCAAAATGTGCCACACGTTGTCCTATACTTCGGTATGATATGGTTTATGTCCGGTTTTCTTAATGAGGCTAATGCACAGTGGAAGAATTTTTACTAAGAATAGTTATGCTATTGTATAACTAAAACTAAAGTAAAATTACTCAGGCTTTGTGGTAGTAAAAATATACCAGGCGCTGTCCTATATTACAGTAAATTCTGTTTTATGCTATGTTTTTTTTTATCTGGGCGAATGAAATTGTTCCAGGATTACTTACTGTATAATACAACTAAATAAAACCAAAGTAAAATTACTCAGTCTTTGAAGTAGCAAAATGTGCCACACGTTGTCCTATACTTCGGTATGATATGGTTTATGTCAGGTTTTCTTATTGAGGCTAATGCACAGTGGAAGAAATTCTTCTAAGAATAGTTGTGCTATTGTATAACTAAAACTAAAGTAAAATTACTTGGGCTTTGTGGTAGTAAAAATATAGTAAAAATGTCCTATATTACAGTAAATTCTGTTTTATGCTATGTTTTTTTTTATCTGGGCTAATGTAAAGTGAATGAAACTGTTCCAGGATTACTTAACTACTGTATAATACAACTAAATAAAACCAAAGTATAATTACTCTGTCTTTGAAGTAGCAAAATATGCCACACGTTGTCCTATACTGCGGTAAAATATGGTTTATGTCAGGTTTTCTTATCGAGGCTAATGCACAGTGGAAGAAATTCTTCTCAGAATAGTTATGCTAGTATAACTAAAACTAAAGTAAAATTACTCAGCCTTTAGTAGTAAAAATATGCCAGACGCTGTCCTATATTACAGTAAATCCAGTTTTATGCCATGTTTTTTTAATCTGGGCTAATGTAAAGTGAATGAAACTGTTCCAGGATTACTTAACTACTGTATAATACAACTAAATAAAACCAAAGTATAATTACTCAGTCTCTGAAGTAGCAAAATGTATATAACTAAAACTAAAGTAAAATTACTCAGCCTTTGGTAGTAAAAATATGCCAGACAATGTCAATTATTTTCCAAGAACTACTATATAATGCAACAACAATAAAACCAAAGTAAAATTACTCTTTGAATTAGCTAAATGTACTGCGGTAAGATATGGTTTATGTCTGTTTTTTTTGCCAGTCTGGATGGTAAATATCTTCGTTCCCGGGGCTATGTCAAGCTCCAACTCCAGTGAAGCAATCCAATCCAACACCTTGCTAGCACAACATCACTTCAGACAGAAAGATGTTGATAAATAATGCATCGGGAGAGGGGAAAACCATGATGAAGAGTTTTAGTCCTGGTAGCCATGGAATTTTCATAGAATAGTACTAGACTACTGCCTTCAAAAGAAAAATAATGCTCAGTTTTGTTTATTGATTTTTGTAGTATTTGCAGTGATGTACACTGAATTTTCCTGGGAGGGGTTTAGCTACATACGATGAAAAAAATATTTAAAAAATACTGCAACAATATTCCAGTCTTACTGCTCTAAACAAGCTTTTTTTCTTCAGAATGGCTGCACATAAAAGGCGGAAAATTTGTCAAAATATGCACCCCTAGAGTGTTGCATGTGCTGTTATTTTTCAGACAAATACACCACATTAAACCACATAGGTCAGATTGACTTGAGGGTATTTCGCCTAATCAGGACAAAATTTTGTATGTCCTTTTAGGGGACTGATTTGAGGGCAATTAGTAGAAATAAAATTGAACAATACAAGCAGTTGATGTTTGCTAAATACAAGGATGAGACTTGAACCAGTCATGATATATATATATATATATCACTATAGTGACAGTTACTATGGTACCCATTATGTCATTGTATGGTCATATCACCTTGTACTTCGGTACGTGACAAAAAAAAATATTATTTTTTTAAATAAAAAAATTAAAATTTAAAAAATTAAAATTTATAAAATAAAGTAAAATAAAATAAAATAAGACTAAAATAATCAAAAATAATCAAAAATCGTAAAAAAAAAAAAAAACTTAAATTATATTAGGAAAGCAGGAAGTGAACAAATGTAACAGTTACTATGGTACCCATTATGTCATTGTATGGTCATATCACCTTGTACTTTGGTACGTGACAAAAAAATATATTTTTTTTAATAAAAAATTTTTAAATTTAAAAAATAAAAATTACTAAAATAATGTAAAATAAAATAAAACTAAAATAATCAAAAATAATAAAATAAAAAATACAACTTAAATTATATTAGGAAAGCAGGAAGTGAACAAATGTAACAGTTACTATGGTACCCATTATGTCATTGTATGGTCATATCACCTCGTACTTCAGTACATGACAAAAAAAATTAATACATTTTTTTAAATAAAGAAAATTAACATTTTAAAAATAAGAATTACTAAAATAAAGTCAAATAAAATAAAATAAAAATAAAATTATCAAAAATAATAAAATAAAAAATACAACTTAAATTATATTAGGAAAGCAGGAAGTGAACAAATGTAACAGTTACTATGGTACCCATTATGTCATTGTATGGTCATATCACCTCGTACTTCGGTAAGGGACAAAAAATAACAAAATTTAAAAATAAAAAAAAAAACCTTAAACTCTATTACAGAAAGCAGGAAGTGAACAAATGTAACAGTTACTGATTGTAAAAGTACCAGATGGAGGGGTAGGATTTAATAAGCTTTGTTTCTTCCTACTCCTTTTGGACATGTGGAACTGTGAACTGATTATGTGATGCATTCAATTGTAATCTGATGCATGTTCAAATGAAATTCAACCATTACCATATTGGTATAATCATGCTATAACTAAATGGAATAATTCTATTACATAATTCTGAGTCAAAAGCTCCACTCTTTGTGTCTTCAGGCTCCCTGCAGGTGCGGTACAACCTGGGCGGTCTGAAGGAACCGTTTGCCATCGATGTGGACCAACGGAACTTGGCAAACGGACAACCGCACAGCGTGAATATGTCCCGCGTTGACAAAAGCATCACAGTTCAGGTGAATGAAGTCCGAGTGAGACGCTGTTTTGGTTGTTTTAGCTGGGTAAAAAACGTGCGCTCAGAAGCACGTAGGAAGAATCAGCGGTGGCTTTGGATGAGTTAGGGAAGGGAGCTTTGTGCCGCGATGACACGGCTTGCCCTCTGCCACTATTAATCTACTTCCAGTGGACCGACAAGAAAGCTTCGATCTGCTTGTATGCGAGTGTGTGTGTGTGTGTGTGTGTGTGTGTGTGTGTCTACGTTGCGCCATTGCACATTCTGAGTTTGTTTGCGTGCTCTCAAAATGTTGTGCCACTAAATAGCTTAGCGCCGATCAATGAAAGCCATGCTTCAGTCAAGGAGCGACAATTCAGTCACGCCAGCTCTAAGCGTGTGCTTAATGGCGACTGCGTCAGAGATTGTAAGGTTAAGCCGGGGTTCATCATGGACACCTTCACTCAGCTAAGTCGACTTCATATTATGTAAGGCTCAGAAATGATTGGCAAAAATATGTTGATATATGAGTAGATACAGTGAGGTTACCCAGCATACCTTGCGGGTTGTAGATTTGGGTGTAGTCTCCGTGTCATTTTGATACCTGCATGTATTTCCATCCCGTTACATTGTTTTTGTCTGTCTTCGGGCAAGAGGCGGGGCGCACCCTGGACTGGTCGCCAGCCAGCCAATCACAGGGCACGTATAGACAAACAGGACAGGGGGAGGATGAGGCTTTCACAATCAATTATTTATTATCATATCATATTATCATATCATTCATTCATTCATTCATTTTCTACCGCTTATCCTCATGAAGGTCGTGGGGGGGAAGGAGCCTATCCCAGCTGTCTTCGGGCAAGAGACGGGGTACACCCTGGACTGGTCGCCAGCCAACCTTTGTTGCCTCTAATATAATAATCATCCATTCATTCATTTTCAACAGTCTGACTCATGTTTTCATCTTACAAACAACATTAACATCATCACACAGCAACTTAACACCCAAAAGGTACCATTCATTCATTCATTTTGTACCGCTTATCCTTACGAAGGTTGTGGGGGTGCTGGAGCCTATCCCAGCTGTCTTCAGGCGAGAGGTGGGGTACACCCTGGTACATGTCAGCCAATCACAGAGCACATATAGACAAACAACCATTCACACTCACATTCATACCTATGGACAATTTGGAGTCGCTAATTAACCTAGCATGTTTTTTTTTTGGAATGTGGGAAGAAACCGGAGTACCCGGAGAAAACCCACGCATGCACGGGGGAGAACATGCAAACTCCACACAGAGATGGCCGAGAGTGGGATTGAACTCGGTCTCCTAGCTGTGAGGCCTGTGCATGAACCACTTGTCCACCATGCAGCCCACAAGTGCAACAGGAAGTCTTTATTTTTAGTAAAGTTCCTTACAGGACCGTTGTCGTCTCTACTGAACAATGGCAGCACACTTTGTCTGTTTACGGAGGTCAAGTGTTCAAAAGCACCCTGATGCTGGGGCCAGGAGGTTGGGGGGGTTGGGGGGGGCTACATAACTGAGTCACTTTTGTTGCCTCTAATATAATAAAATAATAATCATCAATTAATTCATTTTCAACAGTCTGACTCATGGTGTCATTTTACAAACAACATTAACCTCATCACACAGCAACTTAACACCCAAAAGATACCATTCATTCACTCACATTCATACCTATGGACAATTTGGAGTCGCTAATTAACCTAGCATGTTTTTGGAATGTGGGTGGAAATCGGAGAAAACCCACACATGCACGGGGAGAACATGCAAACTCCACACAGAGATGCCCGAGGGTGGGATTGAACTCGGGTCTCCTAGCTGTGAGGTCCGCGTGCTAACCACTCGACCACCGTGCAGCCCGTATTGGTATAATATTTCCAAAAAAAGCTAAATAATGTTGCAGATGTACAGTATAAAACTTTAATTATCATGCTCATCGTGTCCTTTTCCCTCCACTCGCTGTATCTCATCGCACGTGGATGACGTACAACCTCACCTCGAGTGGACTTCCATCACCTTCACTCTGACAGGGGGAAGAAATTAAACTGAAATATCCAATGGAAATCTCCTTCCTCCCCCCTCTCTCTCTCTCTCTCTCAGCAAATCACATCCTGCGGCCGCTGATCACCCCGCCGAGAGCACTTGAACATAACGCATGCCTTTATCACTGGCACAGAATGAATCAAACACACACACACACTATGTTTTCCACCATCTTACAGTAGCTTAGCTTCTTCCACAGTAGCAGTATCGATGTTTAGCACCGGTATTACCTAAACATGGTGGGTGAAGGCTGAAGTCGAATTCAGCAACTTATTATTATCTGAAATATCATCACGCATCTCTGAGATGAAGAAGATGTCGTGTAAAGCACAATGTCAACACTAGGAGTCTTTAAAAAACATAACAGTAGATGCTTCTTCAGATAAATAAGCATATTTATCTCTAAACAGGCATAGACAAGCTCTCTGTTTCAAGGTGATGCCTGTTTTGTGTGTCTGCTGCCCTCAAGTGGCCGTTTATATTACTTCATGCATTTTTTTTTTTTTGGGAGCTGAACACATATGAGTGAGGATGGCAGGCCTGCAGATGGATCAAACACAATTTCCTGGCTAAAAAGGGAGACTGGAGGAGTTTTCCTTGAGGCGGCAGAAGCCTTAAGTCAAGATAGTGAGACTGGCTGGGATTAAAAAACAAGAATAATCTAACTAGATCCACAATCATAAACATATACAGTAATCTTTTTATTTAGTGAATTTATGTGAAGTAGAAATCCTTATTTGCAAATGAATATTTTTGTAGCTTAGACCATTTCCGAACTTCTAAATGTGGTTTTTAACATTATTAGTGTTGCATGCAGACAAGTGGCGGACCCCAGCTAAGTCTTTTAATAAAGTCCATAGAGGGAAAAACAAACAAAACAAACACTCGCCATGGAGCCAATCAAATGGAGATGTGCCCAATTGTCCCGCCCCCAGCCCGAGAAAGGGCTTCCGAAAACAAACACAACCAGGATAAGGCAGGGCAAAAACCAGAGCAGCATAAAGTGGAACATTACTATTAGAGCCCTCTATAACAGAAATAGCACCCCTATAGTCACAATTGTACTCATATTACCCAAAGTAGTTGACATTTAACGCATAAATAAGACTCATGTTTTGCTGTAAATGTGTATGGCTGCCAACCATTCAGGATCCTCCAGTGAGCATAAGCGATATAGACAATGAATGGAAAGCCAATTTTATGTTTAACATGCTTAATATAGACCAAAAAAATACCTAAAAATTTGCATAAATTTGCATATTTTTTACTAATAATAGTCCAAATTCAAGCATGAAACAGTTTTTTGAAAAACTATGATAGAGTCAAGTAAAGTAAAAGTGGTTCTGATTCTTCTACTCCTTTTTAGACCAACCATGTTGTTTGGCCTAGAGGGAGTGCCACTGATTGAGAGTGACCGGGATGGATAGGATCAGGAACGAGTACATCAGAGTGACATTACATGTTAGAGGGCTTGGATGGAGGGGATTGATTTGGTGTGGCGACCCCTGAAGGGAAAAGCCCGAAGAAGAAGAAGAAGTTTGAAAAGTGCAAAGGCCCCAATAAAAGGCCACCCTAAAATATACATATATTGGCAGGTACTGTCAGGGTGCTTAAGGTTTGCACATTGCCTAACCCTAACCATTTTCACATATGTGTGATACCTAAAACAGCACAGCCTTTTATGGTGGCCAGTCTTTACATTTTTGCTGTTTGCCAATATTGGTAGGTGCCGTCAGGGTGCTTAAGGTTCACACATTGCCTAACTCTAACCCTAACCTTTTTCACAAATGTGTGATACCTAAAACAGCACAGCCTTTTATTGTGGCCAGTCTTTACATTTTTGCTGTTTGCCAATATTGGCAGGTACTGTCAGGGTACTTAAGGTTTGCACATTGCCTAACTCTAACCCTAACCTTTTTCACAAATGTGTGATGCCTAAAACAGCACAGCCTTTTATTGTGGCCAGTCTTGACATTTTTGCTGTTTGCCAATATTGGCAGGTACTGTCAGGGTGCTTAAGGTTTGCACATTGCCTAACCCTAACCATTTTCACATATGTGTGATACCTAAAAAAGCACAGCCTTTTATTGTGGCCAGTCTTTACATTTTTGCTGCTTGCCAATATTGGCAGGTACTGTCAGAGTGCTTAAGGTTTGCACATTGCCTAACCCTAAGCCTAAGCCTTTTTACAAATGTGTGATACCTAAAACAACACAGCCTTTTATTGTGGCCAGTCTTTACATTTTTGCTGTTTGCCAATATTGGCAGGTACTGTCAGGGTGCTTCAGGTTCACACATTGCCTAACCCTTTTCACAAATGTGTGATACCTAAAACAGCACAGCCTTTTATTGTGGCCAGTCTTTACATTTTTGCTGTTTGCCAATATTGGTAGGTACTGTCAGGGTGCTTAAGGTTCACACATTGCCTAACTCTAACCCTAACCTTTTTCACAAATGTGTGATACCTATAACAGCACAGCCTTTTATTGTGGCCAGTCTTTACATTTTTGCTGTTTGCCAATATTGGCAGGTACTGTCAGGGTACTTAAGGTTTGCACATTGCCTAACTCTAACCCTAACCTTTTTCACAAATGTGTGATGCCTAAAACAGCACAGCCTTTTATTGTGGCCAGTCTTGCCATTTTTGCTGTTTGCCAATATTGGCAGGTACTGTCAGGGTGCTTAAGGTTTGCACATTGCCTAACCATTTTCACATATGTGTGATACCTAAAAGAGCACAGCCTTTTATTGTGGCCAGTCTTTACATTTTTGCTGCTTGCCAATATTGGCAGGTACTGTCAGAGTGCTTAAGGTTTGCACATTGCCTAACCCTAACCCTAACCTTTTTCACAAATGTGTGGTACCTAAAACAGCACAGCCTTTTATTGTGGCCAGTCTTTACATTTTTGCTGCTTGCCAATATTGGCAGGTGCTGTCAGAGTGCTTAAGGTTTGCACATTGCCTAACCCTAACCCTTTTCACATATGTGTGATACCTAAAAACAGCCTTTTATTGTGGCCAGTCTTTACATTTTTGCTGTTTTTGTTGAGTGTAAGTCTAAGTCATGTAATTGATCTGCACAATAATGCAGCCCATTGGCTAATGATGTGCTATGCAGCTTCTCTGTCTGTGATGGATTATTACTGCCTCTTAGTTCTCATCAGGGAAACTAATAATACCCAAGACTTTGAATTGATCCATGGAAAGTCATTGCCCATTTTTCTCCAACTTCCCCTTTACTGTTACTTATTTCGGCCTTGAAGGCATCAGCAACCCCTTGGGGTGGAGGAGGAGTTTATCAAGTAAATGGTGCAACATAAAGAAGGGAATCCCCATAATGGTGGTCGTAATGGACAAAGTTTGGTCAAATGAGGTTGGCGGACGGTTTTTGTTGGGGTTTTGGGACCGAGACCACATCTCGCGTGGCCGTGCAGCCAATTTGTTTTTGCAGATAAAAGTAAATAAGCACTGTGCAATTTAATCGTGCCCCCATTATCCCGCCTTACAGTCAGCGCGGAAAACAAAAAACCCTCACAATGCTCCGTGGAGACCACCTTTTTGGAGGGAATCAAATTAGTGTGTGTGAGGGGTAAAATTAGCTGGGGGGGAAATGTGTTTAGCACACACACACACACACAGACACACACACACATGCATCAGTGCCTTAGTGAGAGTTATCTTGGTTTCTATCTAACACAGAGGTGTCCAAAGTGCGGTCATGGGACCTCTTTTGTCCGGCAGCTCATTTTTTTATTGACCCACAACATAGCATAAAAATAAAATTAAGTAATTATTAATGGGCTATGTTATTACATATTAGACACAATTACCTCGTTCGGTTGGACACACAAGCACCAGACAGTCACCTTTGTTGCCTCTAATATAATAAAATAATAATTCATTCATTCATTCATTTTCAACAGTCTGACTCATGGTGTCATCTTACAAACAACATTAACATCATCACACAGCAACTTAACACCCAAAAGGTTCATTCATTCATTCATTCATTTTTTACTGCTTATCCTCACCAGGTTCGCGGGGGGTGCTGGAGCCTATCCCAGCTGTCTTCGGGTGACAGCCAATCACAGGGCACATATAGACAAACAACCATTCACATTCACATTTATACCTATGGACAATTTGGAGTCGCTAATTAACCTAGCATGTTTTTGGAATGTGGGAGTACCTGAAGTACCGAGTACCGGAGTACCCGGAGAAAACCCATGCATGCACGAGGACAACATGCAAACTCCACATAGAGATGGCCGGATGGTGGAATTGAACCCGGGTCTCCTCGCTGTGAGATCATGCCCGCTAACCACTCATCCACCGTGTATGAAATATATATTTTTTATATAATTTAATAAAAATGGAAATCTTGATTGCCAAAACAACAGGTTTTTATTACATTATTGAGTTATCCAATAATCCGTTAAGGGCTACTATCAAAAAATTACAGCTAGCTACCCCAAACTCAGCTAGCATTGCAACAAAACACACACAACCTTACTATGCCCTTATTATGTCTCTTATATTGGGTAATACAAGTGTAACGGTGACTATAGGGGTGTTATTTTATGTTTAGAGGGCTCTAATAATGTTAAAAATGTATTGAAAAGGTTTTATATTCTTAAACTACACAAATATTTGAATCGTAAATAAGGAATCCTACCTCACAGTCGAGTCTGGAATTGGGTATGAGTAACATTTATAGTTTTATTTGAAGATATTTACATTTGTACAACTTCTGTACAACAAAAAAAACACTAGTATCAGTAAATATGTCCTATTTTATGGTATACTGGTTTTTATGTTGTTTTTACTTCTAAATGCATTCTATTCATTCAGTGTAGACATTCAGTGCTATATTACTAATATTTTTAGGAACTGTAACATGAAAAAAAGTAATATTTTCTATCCGGTCTTGCTTCTTCTGTGTGGACTTTTTGGTATGCGTTGCTGGTGGAAGCTCAGATGCGGTCCTCTGGCGAGCACGGAGAAGAGTGTATCGGAGTCAGGGAGGCTGAGGAGCATTTTTTATTTCTGGAACTCACACACACACACATACACACACACACACATACAAAGCAATTTGTGAGCCTGAAATGATCCCCGTCAATAGCGGCGGCAACGGCAACGGCGGCGGCGGCCTTCAAGCTCATTAGAAACTTCAGTGGAACAGCAATAACAAGTTGATTATGTTTCAGGATTATTAAAGCGCCCCCCCCCCCCCCTCCTTCTCACTCTGTCAGCACCTCTGTTCTTTTGTAAACACGACGCCTGCATGAAGAAGAATAGCTTTGAACTCCATGTCGACTTTGGGAATGACATGTTGTTCATTCATGTGTGCCGATTGATGATGAGAGTTGCTTTTGCAGGCTTTATAATTAAAAACAAATACTTAACAAATGTGCCTACAATTTGCACTTGAACTAGATTTACACGTACAACGACTATGGATTTGTTTAATCACCTGGTGAGATTTTTCTAAGTGAACCACAAGAGGGAGACATTGGGTGCTTAATTAAGCCACACAGGCTCCTCACTGGGCCTGGCAGCCAACTCCCCTTCATCATTTTGTGTACTCTGCTTAATGAAGCACATCCAAAGACCAGGTTGTCCAAACTGCTGCCGTCAGCCCACAAACGCAGATTCTAATTTATTTTCTCTCCTCCTCCTCCTTTGGTTCAGTTGGATCATTACCCTGCAGTCAGCTACACTCTGCCAGATGCTTCGGACACCAAGTTCAACCTGGTCAAGACGCTCTTCTTGGGTAAAGTTTATGGTGAGTTTTAAAGGTATTATTGCTGACCTCATTATACACTCATCAGACAGTACACCTATACCTAATATTATGGCTATAAAGTGTGCGGTACAAGCCCCATATCATTTTGAAAGCATTGATTCTATGGACTGCTTTGTACAGTCACTCCAACAGACTGCAGTTATACATTATAACCACTAGAGGGTACTGCAGCACTGTCATTACAAGTCTGCTTTATTCCAGATTGACTGTAAAATGGTTGTTTGTCTTTATGTGCTCTGTGATTGGCTGGCGACCACTCCAGGGTGTACCCCGCCTCTCGCCCAAAAGACAGCTGGGATAGGCTCCAGCACCCCCCGCGACCCTCGCGAGGAAAAGCGGTAGAAAATGAATGAATGAATGAATGATTCTAAGGACTGCATTGTACAGTCACTCCAACAGACTGCAGTTATATATTATAACCACTAGAGGGTACTGCAGCACTGTCATTACAAGTCTGCTTTATTCCAGATTGACTGTAAAATGGTTGTTTGTCTATATGTGTCATGTGATTGGCCCGAAGGCAACTGGGATAGGCTCCAGCATGCCCGCGACCCTCTTGAGGATAAGCGGAATAGAAATTATTATGACGTCATAAAATGAAAAAAAAACTAATTATAAAATAATAAATATTTTTTAAAAATAATAAATATATATATATATATTTAATATATAAAAATGTAAAAAAAATATAAAAAATAAAACATAAAATAGAAAAACAACAGTTTATTATCTACATTTTTTATATATTTTAGACTGAATATACAGTACATGTTTTTTTTTCAAAAAATAATATAAAGAGTTTGGGCCGATATGAGGGAATTATGACGTCACAAAATAAAAAAAAATAATTATAAAAATAATACATATTTTTAAAAAATAATAATAAACATAAATATATCTATATAAAATATATAAAAATAACAAAAAATATAAAAAAATTAAAAAATAAAATAAAAAAACAACAGTTTATTATATACATTTTTTATATATTTTACACTGAATATACGGTACAAGGTTTTTATAAATGAATATAAAAGTTTGAGATGAAAATGATCATCATTGGGCTGATGTGAGGGAATTATGACGTCATAAAATTAAAAAAATAACTAATTATAAAAATAATAAATATTTTTTAAAAATAATAATAAACATAAATATAGATATAAAATATATAAAAATAAAAAAATAAAATAGAAAATAGAAAAACAACAGTTTATTATATAATGTTTTATATATATTTTAGACTGAATATACAGTACAAGGTTTTTTAAAGGAATATAAAAGTTAATGAGTTAATGACCAAATAATAGTTTGAGATGAAAATGATCATCGTCATGATGATATCAAGGAATTATGACGTCATAAAAATTTTTACAAATTATGAAAATAATACATATTTTAAAAAAATAATAAATATAAATATATATATATAATATATTAAAATGTAAAAATATATAAATTAAAAACTACAAAAAACAACAGTTTATTATCTAATTTTTTATATATTTTAGACTGAATATACAGTACAAGGTTTTTTTAAATGAATATAAAAGTTAATGAGTTAATAACCAAATAAAATATAGTTAAATTAAAATAAATATATTATATAAATATACAACAAGTTATGTCAATATGTGATTGTAGCTTGCAATTCACAACAAAACGCATGAATTGAAACCTCTCTCAATCCTAACTTTTTTTTTAATAAGTTCTGCATCAAAACCAGGGAAGGAAACGTGAACAAAAGCATGTTGTTCAATCCGAAGCCTCAGAGACAAAGAAGGTCATACACGGCCGAGCCATCATACGCGTTGTGCGTGGGAAACAAAAGACGTCGTGTTTTGCATTGAGCTGAGCGACGGCGGCGACCCTTGTGAGATTTACCGTGTTGGCTCCAGTGGGCCATTGTGAAGACCACGGAAGGCAACATCATGGCGTTTAAATGCAGCTTTTGTGGATAAGATGCTGAAAATAAAGTATGCAAGCGTAGGATGCAAGGACTTTTCCTGCCTACATGAAGAAGATGAGTCACGTAACAGCCGGAGCGGCAGACACGACCCAGCCCTGAGCGCCTCCGATGGAAATGAGTGTTAAGGAAATGCATCCACATGTAGCCAAAGGCAATGGAGAAATGGCGTGACAATTTAATCTGCCATTAGAGGAGCGTGATTGTAGGCTTTAGGGTTCCTTGTACCAGAGTCGGTCTTGTTGATTGCATTTTTACACACTATGGCTTATTTAGGGAGGCTGTAAACACAAATATAAGGCATTCAGAAGATGCATTCAAAGTCTAGTCCACTAGGTGTCACTGTGTTCTGTGTAATGTTCACATAGACACACAAGCACCAGACATGATTGCTGGGGTTTGAACAGTCACTATAATCACATCAGTCACTATAATCCCTAACACGGCAAGCTCAAATCAACTCTGGACATCACTTCCTGTCCGCTCCCCTTACACCCGAACGCATTTACAGCAACTTTTTGATTGGCAGGCCACATCTGGTTAAAAAAAATTAGTCAACATAACGTTGTACTTGCTCACAGTGCAACAAAACACAAAATATGTGATAAACAACATGCATTCATTCATTTTCTACCGCTTATCATGGGGGGTGAAGGAGCCTATCCCAGCTGTCTTCGGTCGAGAGGCGGGGTACACCCTGGACTTGTCCCCAGCCAACCTTTGTTGCCTCTAATACAATAAAATAATAATAGTCTGACTCATGGTGTCATCTTGCAAACAACATTAACCTCATCACACAGCAACTTAACACCCAAAAGGTACCATCCATTGATTCATTTTCTACCGCTTATCCTCACGAGGGTCGCGGGGGTGCTGGAGCCTATCCCAGCTGTCTACACCCTGGATTTGTCGCCAGCCAATCACAGGGCTGATAAACAATAAATAAGCTCTAAACATAATGTGTAACTTTAAAGTGGTATTTCCATATGCCCGCAAGACATGCTGGTTAGTCCAGCTGCAACAACCTGAACTATGAACAATAAAACACTGGCTATCAAGAGTATGTTTTATTCCTCAACAGTCAAGCAAAAATGCGACAAACACGGCAAAACATTGGAAGAGAGACTACCAGAGGTTACCCAGCATGCGTTGTGGAGGGAATAGATGGGAATAGTATGCCCACATGGCGAAGTGGGAAGTCATGTTGCTGGCTACAGTTTTGATGAAGAAGAATTTGGAAATGTCTGGTGGGGCAAATGACGATGCTTGGCGGACTTGATGTAGACCACGGGCCGCAGGTTGCCTATCTAGAGGGCTCTAATAATGTTAAAAACCTTATTTAGAAGGTGGTAAAAATTACACAATGAGTAACCTGTCAAGGGCTGAACTGTGACCTAGTGGTTAGTACGCAGGCCCCACAGCTAGGAAACCCGAGTTCGACTCCACCCTCGGCCATCTCTGTGTGGAGTTTGCATGTCCTTGTGGGTTTTCTCCGGGTACTCCGGTTTCCTCCCACATTCCAAAAAAAACATGCTAGGTTAATTAGCGACTCCAAATTGTCCATAGGTATGAATGTGAGTGTGAATGGTTATTTGTCTATATGTGCCCTGTGATTGGCTGGCGACCAGTCCAGGGTGTACGCCGCCTCTCGCCCAAAGACAGTTGGGATAGGCTCCAGCACCCCCGCGACCCTGGTGAGGATAAACGGTAGAAAATGAATGAATGAATGGTACCTTTTGGTGTTAAGTTGCTGTGTGATGAGGTTAATGTTGTTTGTAAGATGACACCATGAGTCACACAAAATGAATGAATGGATGATTATTGTGTTATTATATTATATGTTATTATATTATTATAGTTATGTAGCCCCCCCCCCCCCACCTCCTGGCCTTAGTATTAAGAAAGTAAGTAGTACTAGTAAGTAGTAGTTTTTGAACACTTGACCTCCGTAAACAGACAAAGTGTGCTGCCATTGTTCAGTAGAGATGATAACGGTCCTGTAAGGAACTATACTAAAAATAACGACTTCCTGTTGCACTTGTCGGAAGAGTGGTTAGTGCGCAGGCCACACAGCTAGGAGACCCGAGTTCAATTCCACCCTCGGCCATCTCTGTGTGGAGTTTGCATGTTCTCCCCGTGCATGCGTGGGTTTTCTCCGGGTACTCCAGTTTCCAAATAAGCCCCTCTACCTTACTTACATTATTATTATTTATTTAATTATTTAAATTATTTGGGCAATTTACTGTTCACGCTGCACTTTACATTATGTTGTTCATATTTGGTGTCTATTATATCTATTTATTCTCCACATTATTATTATTATTATTATTATTATTATTTATTACTTATCTTCTTTTGTGTCTGTTATTATATGGGAGCCAGGCAACGACATTTCGTTGGCAATTTCACTACTGTGTTTTTGTGCAATGACAATAAAGGGAGTCTATCTATCTATCTATCTCCCACATTCCAAAAACATGCTAGGTTAATTAGCGACTCCAAATTGTCCATAGGTATGAATGTGAGTGTGAATGGTTGTTTGTCTATATGTGCCCTGCGATTGGCACTGTGATAGAAAATGAATGAATCAGTTTCCTCATTACGTTTGACCAATAAATCGACATTAAGTTTGTGTTGTGGTTCTAAAAAAACAGATTTTTGCTCATTTTGGGGTTGTCAAAAAATAGCGTCTTTAATTAGAATGTAACTTAGTGTTGATTTTCCCGGAATTGAGAAGGAAATCATGAAAAGTTAAGCAGTGTACTCTTATAAAAATGCTGATTCATGCATGGAAGAAGTCACTGTAGTGCAAACTCATCCTTTTTTTCAACCTGTTGGGACATATCTGCCTTTAAAGTGAACTCCTGCCAGCAGATGATGACTTTACGTCTACGTATATCTTTGCTCTTTCTTGTCAAGATAACGTCCTGCAGCTTCGATAAAAAAAAAAAAAAAAAAAAAGGGACATCAATTTGTTAAGAAGCATGGAGACAGACGCAGACGGGGGTTAATGCTTTGGAGGATTTGTTATCTGCTGTGCAAAGTCATCACATTCAGCAATACTGGCCGCATTCCAATTCGTTGTCATGATGTGGCGAATTGATTTCCTGTCAGCTGATGAAATGTCGGCCTTTTTGTGTTATAACCTTTGCACTTCCTGTTGTTTTTTTTTT